>NC_079164.1:87677326-87894826 GCF_947568905.1 Ostrea edulis | reverse complement strand
TTGTACTATACATGCAACCTTTTCAAACTTTACATTTAAGATTTTATAAAGGAAATATCTTAATGTTTCACATGTTTACCTTTCACTGTGCTATGTAATTCATTATACCTGCCATTATGCCAGTCTTCCTGAACATAATTTGTTTTCTGCAATTCCATTGGCCAAGAGGCTTAATCCTGGGTTATCAGATTGAGCATTTATATTTAGTATCCCATGATTTTGTCAGCCCTATATAAGGAGGTGACTCAGATTTACTCACTCTGCTAGGTTAAAGAACTCTAAGGTTTGTACTTTTCACATGAATTTCGTGTTCGCCTCTTATCTTTTACATAGAGTAGGAAATGAACATAACATTGAGTTAGGGAACTATTTAGATTTTACATTATAATATGTAAATACCTTAGCAGAGTCAATTTACTTGGTTCAGGGTAGTATCAGATATTACTTTTTCAGAGTTTAAGTGTTTAGACTATCTCAATGTTTCTATAGTTAGCCTTGTCCTATGTTACTTTTAGATGTATGGAAGCCTTTTAGTGTTATAACACTATATTTATGCCCCCATTCAAAGAAGAGGGGCATATTGGTTTGCACCTGTTGGTCGGTCGGTAGACCACATGTTGTCCGCTTAATATCTTAAGAACCATTCACTTGATCGTAATATATTTCATATGTGGGTTGGTTATGAAAAGAAGAGGACCCCAATTGTTTTTCAGGTCGAAATGTCAAGGGTCAATCTACTCTGGACATAGGAAGACACTGCCTGCTCAATATCTTGAGAACCCTTTGCTTGACAGACATCAAACTTGGTACACTGGTACATCTCAAGGAGTAGATTTGAGGTCATATGGTCAAAAGTCAAGGGGTAAACTGGACATAGTAATATAAGTTGTCTCTTATGTTTTAAGAATTATTTGCTTGATTGACACCAAACCTGGTACAGCATAAGGAGTAGATGACCCCTATTGATTTTTAGGTCACTTGGTCAATCCACTCCTGACATAGGAAGATATTGTTTGCTCAATATTTCGAATTGATGATACTACTATCAATCAAATTATGCATGTGTATAACCCTTTTCAATTTTGCACCATGGGGGCTTATATGTTTTACAAACACCTCATGTTTTATAGTTTGTGAAAGCTTGTTAGGGTCATAACTTTAGATTTTCTTATTATGGTACTTGCCCATCAGAGACTGGACATATTATGGTATGGTGTTGTCTGTCCGGACCTTGTAAGATGGGATACAGACTGAACCGTAAGCTCCAGAATCTTACAACTTGGTACATTTGATCACCATAAAAGGAAGATGCTTATTGTTTTTTAAGGTCAAGGTTGTAGGTTCACTTAATAGGAAAACCTTGTTTGAGAAAATTACAGATTCTTGAACTGAGTATTTTGAGGAAACATTACATAGAAAGTACATGATTTGTCAAATTTCTCCCAATATTCAACTGAGAACCTTATTCTGCAGAGTATTTGTATGGGTATGGAAAATGTGTATGTGGCTATGATTTTGATTTTTGTTTATTTTTTTTTTGTTTTGAAAATTACAGGTTTAACCGAGTCAGTTTTTGAGGAAATATACATGTACATGTATTAAATAAATGACGGTTTGACCTTTTAACTCCTCTCACAGTTTTGAAGCTAGGGTCTTTGTAAATAACTTCTTTGGTGTTTTAGAATATTTACAGATTGTTGATCATGATCAATTTTGGGGAAATATTTTCCGCAGAGCTCTAGTTGTCTATCTACCGGCCTCCTGTCACTTTTAAGTTTAGGAGCTTTTATTCATGGAAAGAAAGTATGTGACAGCCTGATGATGGCTGATACTATTTAAAGTCTTTTTATACGCCCGTCTTAAGACGGGACGTATTATGGTATGGCGTTCATGTCCGTCCGTCTGTTAGCTTTTTCGTGTCCGACCCGTAACTTAAATACTACAAGGCCTAGAATCATCAAACTTTGTCTGTAGATACATCTTGGGTAGAAGGTGTGTCGCACATTAAAACCAGGTCACTGTGACTTTTCATTAAGAAGATATGGCCATATATGGCAAAAACTTGTCCGGCTCATAACTTTAAAACTATTAGACCTAGAATCACCAAAATTGGTCAACTAATGCATCTTAGGTAGAAGGTGTGTCGTATCCTACTTTAATGTCACTGTGACATTTAATTAAGGTGATATAAATAAAAATGTTTTAATGGGTACAATCTATACTGTTAACAATATGTGACGGGCGTATCATGTGCCGTGGCGGTGCACTTTATTCTAGAAATGGCATCAGAAAAACACCCTATGTAACCTTTTCTGCTTGTACTCATTTATTTTTATTGGAAAACTTATTACTTGTTATCAGCTACTCTAAAACAATATTGACTTGTGCTATAATAAATTTGTAAACTTTACAAGTCTTTTCATTTCAAACAAGGTGTTGAACAAGTTGTTGAACATCATCTGGGATTCACAACCAAACAGGTACAACATGGAAACAGTGTGTTCCATGATTTCAGTAGTGTAACAAGTCCAGCTGATCCCAAACGATTGTTTTTGATAAGCACAATAGAAGTTCTACTTTGGGAGAAGCTATAATTATTTTAGTCCTAGCATACACTGCTTCCTGTTAGAGTTAGGGTGCTGTATAACTTGGTACCTCTTTGAGATAAAATGCTTTATCATCAAATCATAAAGCATCTTCCCTCTAACAGATACCAGATTATAAAGCACCCTCCCTCTAACAGGTACCAATTTATAAGGCACTCTCCCTCTAACAGGTACCAGATTATAAAGTACACTACCTCTAACAGGTACCAACTTATAAAGCACCCTCCCTCTAACAGGTACCAGATTCTATAAAGTACCCTCCCTCTAACAGGTACCAACTTACAAAGCACACTTCCTCCAACATGTACCAGATTATAAAATATCCTCCATTTATAATCTGGTACCTGTTAGAGGGAGAGTGCTTTATTAGTTGGTACCTGTTACAGGGAGGTTGCCTTATAAGTTGGTACCTGTTAGAGGGAGAGTGCTTTATTAGTTGGTACCTGTTAGAGGGAGAGTGCTTTATAATCTGGTACCTGTTAGAGGGAGAGTGCTTTATAAGTTGGTACCTGTTAGAGGGAGAGTGCTTTATTAGTTGGTACCTGTTAGAGGGAGAGTGCTTTATAATCTGGTACCTGTTAGAGGGAGAGTGCTTTATTAGTTGGTACCTGTTAGAGGGAGAGTGCTTTATAATCTGGTACCTGTTAGAGGGAGAGTGCTTTATTAGTTGGTACCTGTTAGAGGGAGAGTGCCTTATAAGTTGGTACCTGTTAGAGGGAGAGTGCTTTATTAGTTGGTACCTGTTGGAGGGAGAGTGCTTTATAATCTGGTACCTGTTAGAGGGAGGTTGCCTTATAAGTTGGTACCTGTTAGAGGGAGAGTGCTTTATTAGTTGGTACCTGTTAGAGGGAGAGTGCTTTATAATCTGGTACCTGTTAGAGGGAGAGTGCTTTATAATCTGGTACCTGTTACAGGGAGGTTGCCTTATAAGTTGGTACCTGTTAGAGGGAGGTTGCTTTATAATCTGGTACCTGTTAGAGGGAGAGTGCTTTATTAGTTGGTACCTGTTAGAGGGAGGTTGCCTTATAAGTTGGTACCTGTTAGAGGGAGAGAGCTTCATAAGTTAGTACCTGTTACAGGGATGTTGCCTTATAAGTTGGTACCTGTTAGAGGGAGAGTGCTTTATTAGTTGGTACCTGTTAGAGGGAGAGTGCTTTATAATCTGGTACCTGTTAGAGGGAGAGTGCTTTATAAGTTAGTACCTGTTACAGGGAGGTTGCCTTATAAGTTGGTACCTGTTAGAGGGAGAGTGCTTTATTAGTTGGTACCTGTTAGAGGGAGAGTGCTTTATTAGTTGGTACCTGTTACAGGGAGAGTGCTTTATAATCTGGTACCTGTTAGAGGGAGAGTGTTTATTAGTTGGTACCTGTTAGAGGGAGAGTGCTTTATTATTTGGTACCTGTTAGAGGGAGAGTGCTTTATAATCTGGTACCTGTTAGAGGGAGAGTGCTTTATAAGTTGGTACCTGTTACAGGGAGGTCGCCTTATAAGTTGGTACCTGTTAGAGGGAGAGTGCTTTATAATCTGGTACCTGTTAAGAGGGAGAGTGCTTTATAATCTGGTACCTGTTACAGGGAGGTTGCCTTATAAGTTGGTATCAGTTTTCAAACAACAAATATGTAAAAGTCTTGATATCCTCTATGGAAAATAACATTTCAAGTTGATTTAAAGTGTACACATTGTTAATTGTAATTAAGCGTATTTCATATCAATGTGCTGTCACAACATTCCGTGAAATTATGAATACTACGACGTTCTAATGGTGTATCAAGATTTTAAAATATTCTGCCCGAAATTTGTACATCAATGATTTAGAAATATCAGTCTAATACTTTGGGGAGGTTGTGATGCTAATACACCCATTATAACACACGGTACCTAATATGCATTTAAAAAAATTATATGTTTATGCATAGAATTACCATTTTTCTAAATTCACTGCAACAGTGTATCATTCTTGTTAACAATGTAGATTATTAATATTTGTCAGGGTTTTTTGATACTTGCTTATGTAATATATGTCTCTTGATTTAGACGCGGGTTGTGTCGAAAATCTGAGTTTTAAAGAGACACTACAGCTCATTTTCCACATTTTAATAAAGTGTTTTTTAAAACATGTATTGATAAAATGATAAAATTCATATCGATACTGACAATTTTGAACAATTGGGATGCATCAATTTACTCTCAACTGCGCTTTGAAGATCGTTCGGAATTCAAAGGTTTCTTCATTCTGACTCGGACTTTTGAATGCTTATTTACATCACGTGGTTTTGAATGACAGCAAAGGTGTTGTGTAGGAAATTATTTAAATTCCCCTTCAAGGAGGTCCACACTCACCTTTCAAATATAAGAGTATTCCCTGCTCCTTAAAATAAGTAATTATATCAATCATTATTTCAACAGAAACCCTTCCATGTTCCCATTGACCGATGTTTTTACAACTAACACGTGTCGTGTTCAGATAAAAATAGCACTTACTTTTAAAAGTAGTGTCTTCGCAGCTAGTCTCAATGGCAGATTTAGGGGGGGGGGGGGGGCAGGATCCACCCTCCCTTTTTACGCCACAGATTTTGAATGAAAATCCAAATTTTGCACCAGAATGGCCGATTACTGTGCCTAATCTTTGACTTTCACAACCCCTTCGGAAATCCTAGATCCGCCACTGAGTTACATGGGTTTCTCCGAACTCTTTGTTTTCCAACGGTCAAACTGATACCATGGTAAATTTTATTTCACGTATGAGTTTTAGCTCATTCTATTTTTACCTTTTTTCTCACAGAATCTGTCAAAATTCTAGATCTATCAACTACACTTTCTCTCACTGGACGACATGCTGCACTGTTTACTGTCTATGCGCATGCGTCTGAAGACTGAAAGGAGGAGACTCGATATTTTTTGTATAGGCCATCAAAAAGTATTAATTTTTACGTTAAAACGATAATTTTTAACTTTAGATAAGTGTTATTTTCGCAAAGTTCATACTTTCAACAATGCAACAAAAATTGAGAAAGCGCTAGGAAAATTGTCATTTCATGATTTTTGCGCAAAATGAGCTGTAGTGTCTCAACAGTGTTGTGCTTCTCATTTTTAGAACCGATTGATTTGAATATGATTGAAAGTATTCATGTTTCCTACGTAATTGATAATAAATATACATGTGTTTGCCAACCACAATGGAGCTCCAACAGGACCTATTTTACCTAATATTGGTCTATCAAGAAATAAGTATAAAAGAATTGACACACGACGATTATTCGTACGAATCATTGTGAATTATAAATTGGCACGAGGGATAACTCGTACCTACCACTGTACGAAAGCCTACGTCTGGAACGCAGTGAAGGTGCACGTAAGTTTGTGTCTTTGGGAAATATGATGAATAGATAGATATACATGTATACCTCTCTGAAATATTAGATTGTACAATAATTATGAATTCTGTTTAAAAATGTAAATTAGCGACTTTCATTTGTCATACTATTTTTGAATATCTTTAACATAAACACACGATTTAAAGTATAATATTTTTTCACGGATTAGATATCTCTTAGAGAGTAATTAGACAGCTATACATGTATGTCATTCCTAAAATGTTTATAAAATACGAGAATTAGAAATATATCATATGCATGCTTCTTCATGCAATAAATTTGGCGGAAAGAGAATTACAAAATGTACACAGTGTGCATACATATCTTACTTAAGATATATCTATATACAAAACATTTAAATATCGATCCCTAAAACGACTCTATTGAATTCAAGACATAGTTTTGAGTAAACAATCAAGATTACTATGGACCTTGTCTTTAAATACATACGAAATCCATAATATTGTAGGTGCACGACGGTTAGTAACTTTCACTCATATGGAGACGTCACCACTGTCAGTGAAGGGCTGCAAAATTTAGGCCTATGCTCGTCGCTTATGGCCATTGAACAAAGAGGGACTTTATCGTGCCACATCTGTTGTGCAACGGGTCCTCGGTTTTTACGGTCTCATCCGAAGGACCGCCCCATTTAGTTGCCTCTTACGACAAATAAGGGGTACTGAGGACCTATTCTAACCCGGATCCCCACGGGATGTAGAAATATGCCACCATACCAGGGAGATTAGTATACTTTAATGGAAAATTAACTTGTCATTTTAACTTTTACATTGAATACGAAGAAAATATTTTCTGTGGAATTAGGAATAGATGGACAATACAAGCTGGAAGCTTGGCACAAAATTATGCGAACCTCAGAACATGTAATTTGGAAATACCAGAGAAACCTCCTGTAGAAAGCTGCACTACGTGGCTAAACGATTTGCAAGAGGTTCCAAGACTCCGGACGTACTAAATCTGTATGGTTTATGGCGTTACAAATATGCCTCTCTGGGTGTTACAAAGGTGATATATTTGGCAGGATTTTGTAATTTGAACGAAATCGAATCAGAGAAACACTTCTTACTACAGAATCTACTACCGGACCAGCGGAACGAATTATCTAACTCAAGAACTCAAAGTTATCTCTAGACAATCTTCGTGTATTGTATGCAACTTTCCCAGTCAAAATATATACAGGTATCTGTTACAATCTGGATACAAAATTATGTCCGTAAATGTGCACTTTGTATTTATCTGATATAAACAGAATACGTCCATAGGGTCAAGCAAACAAAGAGAACAGATTAGGAACACTGAACATATTCACACTCACATATACATGCTTACACACTTATAAACCCACATATAATATGTAATAGATGCAAGCAATTTACTCATATATACGGAAGCCGATAGGTGCCATGGTATAGAATTAATATTTATTTAACTGGTGGCCGCCACTTAATTTATGTGGCGGCCGCCACTTAATTTAACTGGCGATCGCCACTTATTATCTGGCGGTCTCCACTTAATTTATCTGGCGACCGCCATATAAATTAACTGGCGTCCACCATATAAATTAACTGGCGGCCACCAGATAAATTAACTGGCGGCCGCCACTTAATATATATGGCGGCCGCCACTCAATTTAAATCATTTATATGGCTGTCGCCAGTTATTCAACTCCTCTCTCTTTCTCTATCTCTCTCTCAAAATGAAAGGTGTGCAATCCCTCCCCAATGCTTAGTAATATTTATGTGATATATATACAATTTAAAAGAGCATTAAATTATTGTTTTTCGATTGTACTGTTCAATACGTAGAACCACGGGGCTGACCCTCCATTTTTTTTGACAACGTTCAATTTCTGTTATTTTCACATGCAAACTAAATTATTTTCACATGTGAAATAAGATTAATTGGTGGATTGGCCCCCACCCCACCCTTTTGGTGGTATAGTAATGAATGGTAAAATGTAATAATGAATGAACTGATCAATTGAAGGATGAACGGAGCCCCCTTCCTCCAATTTAGGAGTACAAAGTTTGGACAAAAGAGGCATTTTAGGTTCCTTTTCTGCTTGTCAACAATTGTAGAAGGCAATTTCTCCTCCGACTGTCCCTATACACATTGAAAAACGATGCTGCGTGTTTGCGTACTATTCTAAAGATTTCCAAAATAATCACTCAGCGATACGAATTACGTTGCTTTTGCAATTGGCAGTCGCCATATATAAATTAAGTGGCGGCCGCCAGATAAAATAACTGGCGGCCGTCAGTTAATTTATATGGCGGCCGCCAGTTAAATTAAGTGGCGGCCGCCAGTTAAATAAATATTAATTCTATACCCTGGCACCTATCGGCTTCCGTACATATATTATACTGACGCGTAACTTTTAATTCTTAATTCTATTGATTGATTTATTAAAGTACAAACCGAAGATATAACTTCAAGTGTTGGGCTAAGTGTACACTGTACATTGAAGTTTCTGTATAGGTGATTTAAGATGGAATGTGGAACAATGGTCTAACATGGTTTTTATAAGTGTATTCCTTGGCTGTGTGTCTAAATAACATTGTAAAAAAGAAATGAAATTTATCGAGGTTTCAATCAACATCTTGATACAATATGATCAGCACAATGTAAGGATTACGTCTCATGCGGAAAAGATAAGATGACTATAGGCATAGTTCTAGTACTAGATATGCGCACGATACAGAGGAATACGGGAGCCGATCAATATTCAGTTGTTGACTAGGTCCCATGGGGATCCGATCCGGGTTAGGATAGGTCCTCAGTACACCTTCGCTTGTCGTAGGAGGCGACTACTTGTCCTTCGGATGAGACCGCAAAAACCGAGGTCCCGTGTCACAGCAGGTGTAGCACGATAGAGATCCCTCCCTGCTCATATATATATATATATATCCAATAATAAAAGTCAATATATATATATATATATACTTCAATATATTCTCTATCAGACACCAGACATGAAAACATTGATACTTTTCATACTCTTTGGAGTTGCCTGCTCTGGATCCAAATTTCTCCCCCCGGGCAAGAAATGTCAGAAACTGACGCTCTCGGAGTTGTACGATGACAATATCTGGGACACATGCGAAGAAAACCAGGTTCCTCACTGTGTGCTGGACGACCAGTGCAGACATGTACGAGTATGTTTAAAGGCGGTCACTATATCAAAAGGTAGGTAGTAAAATAGGCAACACACACACACACACACACACACACACACACACACACACATGGAATTTGACGGCATTTCACTTTCTTTATGTATTCACAGGACGATGTCCAGTCTACAATGCCAGGGAAAATAAAATGGAAACGCGAGAATGTACTGGAGAGAAATGTCCTGATGTAAATTTTTCATCCCAAGCTGTCGTCAAATGTAAGTTCTTTAGTATTTACCGAAGTTATTGTAACCTGGGTTATGCAGCATATCGGGTAATGAAATATTCGGAGGCTCTTTATTCTAAGGCATATTCTCATTTTGCACAATTTTGATTTATATGTCATTCAATGAAAAATTTTCATCATTCGATGCACGGTATTAGACTTTAAAAACAATAAACGACTTTAAATTTTAAAAGTTTCACTAACACCATTGTAACGTGATTCTATTTTTATTCTTCATAGTTGATGGGTGTTTTCAAGAAATCAAGTGAGTTTTAGTAAAAAAAAAAATGAATACTTAACATTTTTATTTTTTTAAAAGAACAGGAGACATAAGAATTAATCAATGCAGATGATAAATCGGTCGACCTTTCTTAAATATAGATATTTTTTTCATTTTAGCTGTAGCAAACGGGATGAGCTGTGACGACATGATCCACATTTACAGAGACATGACTACTAGTATGTAGAAGATTTGAGAATACTGAATACTTGGTCATCCCCATATTATTTTCGCTTAATCAAAAATAATATATATATTCATATACTTATATATATATATATATATATATATATATATATATATATATATATATATATATATATATATTCGGAAACATTTGTGTGTGTCCTATTGGATTTAAGTCTTTAAACAAAACAATTATTGTCTTATCTATTTGCAATTTTGTTGAATTTTGGACTGACTGTGTTTATAAGTATAGCGGCCTACACTATAGTGATCTAGTTTTTGGAGCACTCTTTATATAGCAAAAGTACTGCGCAACGCTAAGCGTATGAAATATGCTGACAAGGTGTAATGCTGTAATGTTTGTACTAACAATTCACGAACTTCATAATGGGGAGAAATGGGTGCTATATCATGAACGTTTTATGCGGACTAACGCTTTCCTTTGAGTTTATATTCAAAGCCCTTGTGCTAAAAAAATGATTCTATTTTCAATACATGTCTATGCATATAAACATTAAACATGTATTGCCATTCTCCGAATATGTGTGGTATATACATTGTGCATGTGTAATGATATTCAGTATACATCTCTGTACTAAATGTTATTTCGAATGTTGCTAACTTGAGCTGACCGTCCATTTCTAACTATATTGAAAATAATGTACAGTATGTTCCAGAATGTGCTATAATATGCATGTCTTCTGCAATAAAGAATTGTATCATATTGTATTTTTTGAATTCACTGGGTGAGTGTAAATACAAACAGTGGCGTAGCTTCCATTGAGGCAACCGAGGCAGCTGCCTCGGTAGAAAAAACAACACCCTTTACGTTGTTAAAATGTCGATAGCTTCCCAGACCCCCTGCCTCGGTAATATTCGAACCCAAGCTACGCCTATGACAAAATGATGAATGGTTAACGGAAATGACTGCAACCCCGTGATCCCGAATACATCACTGTGTATATACATGTACATTATATCTCAATTTGGCCTAAATTCACGTGAAAAATTCGGAATCCGAAATGTGTAATTTTCAGTATCCTTAATTAAATGATATAACCGTGAAGTTTCGGGCAAAATCTTGTAATTTGACGTCACAAATGAAAACACAATTCTTGGTTTCTAAGTCTTTATTTCAAAAACATCGAAAGATCAAGAGAATGTGATTTATTTTTCTATCATTAATATTGCTCCATCATACAGTACCAACATAAAGGATGTTCTTCAAAACGCTCTATGTTTACAGGGAAAAAAATACCAGCAAGACTTTAAATTTAAAGTAATTTTAGGGGTTTGAATTAAGTCCAAACAATACACAGTCCTTTTTTTTTTTTTAAATTTAATTGAAATTATCTGATATACTTCATTTCTATTGTTTCCTTAAAAACAGAAGAGCTGATGAGATTACTTTGATTTGAATACCGGTATAAGCAATGTAATTAAAGAGTTAACCATCGTTGCTCACGTCATTTTAAGGATGAATAACACACCAAAGGAATTTGATATGGATGAAAAGTGGAGGATCTGTAGTACAATAAAAAAAAATTAATTCAATACTTTCAAAATTACTTTATTTAGTCAAAAAATGCAGTTTTAGTAGAAAGTAAAGGAATAATGATAACTTGCTGGACTCGAACCCGCGATCTACAGATCAGCAGTCGACACATTAACCGACTGAACTACCCAATTTAAGGAATATACAAATATTACTGATATTTATATTTTCATTTGCTTTAAAAAGAAGTCAGCCATTATGACGATGCAGTATATCCCCTTAAGCAAATAGTATCTGTCAAACTGCGCAAAAACATGAGTTACGCAAGTATATTGCTGTCCCAGGGACTTGTCACATACTTTATACAAGTACTAAGTATTTATCTTATACTGATGTTATAGTATATCTAAATAAAGTATCTTTCTGATTGCCACTTGGTTGTTACGCTCTTGGTTTGGAGGAAGGAGTCATTGCTGTTGTGCGGAACAATCGTCGAAGGCAGACGACCTGGAATAATGACGTAATGATGATGACGCTGATCTGGAAGACGGACCAATACATAATGTGGCTGTTGTTGCCGATTGCTAGATACCAATCTCGTATCACGTGCATACGACTCTCTGATTGGTAGAATCTGACTGTATCTATAGAGGTCTGTACACCAGTCAGCGATCTCTGAATGAAATACAATCAGCAAGGAATAACTTTCATGTCTTCATTCATGTAGCTTCGAGAAGAATATATTGCAATACTATAATTCATTAGTGCCCAAGAAAGCACAACTGTTTTTAATTTTTATTACAATCAATTCTAAAACAAAGTCTGCTGACAAGTCAACGTATTTTATTTTACACTTACAGATGTACATACTTACCAGATACAATCTGTACAATGAGAACCAGAGACATTAATATGGTGTATATGTCTCTCGTGAGAACAGACCTACGTATTTACTGAGAAGTTCTGTACGATGAGAACAGTCTTACCTACTTACTGAGAAGTTCTGTACGGTGAGACAAGTTCTATCTACTTAATGAGAAGTTCTGTACGGTGAGAACCGTTCTATCTACGTAATGAGAAGTTCTGTACGGTGAGAACAGTTCTAACTACTTACTGAGAAGTTCTGTACGATGAGAACAGTTCAATCTACTTACTGAGAAGTTCTGTACGGTGAAAACAGTTTAGCCTACTTATTGAGAAGTTCTGTTTGGTAAGAATAGTCCTATCTACTTAATAAGAAGTTTTGTACGGCGAGAACAGTTCTATCTACTTACTGAGAAGTTATGTACAGTGAGAACAGTTCTAACTACTTACTGAGAAATTCTGTACGGTGAGAACAGTTCTATCTACTGATTGAGAAGTTCTGTACGGTGAAAACAGTCCAGCCTACTTACTGAGAAGTTCTGTAAGATGAGAACAGTTCGATGTACTTACTGGGAAGTTCTGTACAGTGAGAACAGTCCTCTCTACATGTACTTACTGAGAAGTTCTGTACGGTGAGAACAGTCTTATCTACTTACTGGGAAGTTCTGTACAGTGAGAACAGTCCTCTCTACATGTACTTACTGAGAAGTTCTGTACGGTGAGAACAGTCCTATCTACTTACTGAGAAGTTCTGTACGGTGAGAACAGTCTTATCTACTTACTGAGAAGTTCTGTACGGTGAGAACAGTCTTATCTACTTACTGAGAAGTTCTGTACGATGAGAACAGTCTTATCTACTTACTGAGAAGTTCTGTACGGTGAGAACAGTCCTCTCTACATGTACTTACTGAGAAGTTCTGTACGGTGAGAACAGTCTTATCTACTTACTGAGAAGTTCTGTACAGTGAGAACAGTCCTCTCTACATGTACTTACTGAGAAGTTCTGTACGGTGAGAACAGTCCTATCTACTTACTGAGAAGTTCTGTACGGTGAGAACAGTCTTATCTACTTACTGAGAAGTTCTGTACGGTGAGAACAGTCTTATCTACTTACTGAGAAGTTCTGTACGGTGATAACAGTCTTATCTACTTACTGAGAAGTTCTGTACGGTGAGAACAGTCCTATCTACTTACTGAGAAGTTCTGTACGGTGAGAACAGTCCTATCTACTTACTGAGAAGTTCTGTACGGTGAGAACAGTCTTATCTACTTACTGAGAAGTTCTGTACGGTGAGAACAGTCTTATCTACTTACTGAGAAGTTCTGTACGGTGAGCACAGTCCTATATACTTACTGAGAAGTTCTGTACGGTGAGAACAGTCCTATCTACTTACTGAGAAGTTCTGTACGGTGAGAACAGTCTTATCTACTTACTGAGAAGTTCTGTACGGTGAGAACAGTCCTATCTACTTACTGAGAAGTTCTGTACGGTGAGAACAGTCTTATCTACTTACTGAGAAGTTCTGTACGGTGAGAACAGTCTTATTTACTTACTGAGAAGTTCTGTACGGTGAGAACAGTCCTATCTACTTACTGAGAAGTTCTGTACGGTGAGAACAGTCTTATCTACTTACTGAGAAGTTCTGTACGGTGAGAACAGTCTTATCTACTTACTGAGAAGTTCTGTACGGTGAGAACAGTCTTATCTACTTACTGAGAAGTTCTGTACGGTGAGACTGACGCTCTGGATTTCCTCCATATACTGGGCCCACTCTTCCATTATATACGTCACAATGTAGACATACACTAGCTTTGTGGAGAACCTGTAGGCTGTGTTGTCTATACAGAACTGGTAGTATCCTGTGGGGAGAATTTCAGACAAATTCAATGACTTAATTTAGAGTGGAAAACTACAATTTCATGATCGGTTTATGTTTCGTTATAATAATGTAGAAGACAGTGCTGTCTGTCTTCGTACATGTAATTTTAACATCAAACATCTCCAAGGTAACCTCTCTCCGCAAGTCTTCACTTAAAGATCAAACACCTCAAAGGTCATCTCTCTCCGTAACTCTTCACTTAAAGATCAAACATCTCAAAGGTCATCTCTCTCCGTAACTCTTCACTTAAAGATCAAACATCTCAAAGGTCATCTCTCTCCGTAACTCTTCACTTAAAGATCAAACATCTCAAAGGTAATCTCTCTCCGTAACTCTTCACTTAAAGATCAAACATCTCAAAGGTCATCTCTCTCCGTAACTCTTCACTTAAAGATCAAACATCTCAAAGGTAATCTCTCTCCGTAAGTTTTCATTTAAAGATCAAACATCTCAAAGGTAATCTCTCTCCGTAAGTCTTCACTTAAAGGTCAAACATCTCACAAGTCATCTCTCTCCGTAAGACTTCACTTAAAGATGAAACATCTCAAAGGTCATCTCTCTCCGTAAGTCTTCATTTAAAGGTCAAACATCTCAAAGGTCATCTTTCTCCGTAAGTCTTCACTTAAAGGTAAAAAATCTCAAAGGTCATCTTTCTCCGTAAGTCTTCACTTAAAGGTAAAAAATCTCAAAGGTAATCTCTCTCCGTACGTCTTCACTTAAAGATCAAACATCTCAAAGGTAATCTCTCTCCGTAAGTCTTCACTTAAAGATCAAACATCTCAAAGGTAATCTCTCTCCGTAAGTCTTCACTTAAAGATCAAACATCTCAAAAGTAATCTCTCTCCAGTGCACTTACCCTCCGTTTTGGCTTTGTGGGTCATAAATCCGTCTGATTTGGAAGGCACATGATGGACGACCTTGGGACTCGGATCAAGCATTATCATATCGATAATTCTATCTCCGCCTCTTAAAACCTAGAATATCCCAAGAAATACAATGAGTATTACGATAAAAGAATTAAATTGGGTGGTATTATTTACACTGTTTACTAAAAATATTTTTATACAAAAATTGTGCGCTTAAATTCAATTCTATATGATTACTCATACATGCGAAATACTACAATAGAGAGTGAAAGTTTAACATTAACTTAATTTGTTGTGAAAATTCTAATTATTATCATGCTAAAATGTATCTCATTGGTGTGTCAACAAGATCAATCCCAAATTCAGTCTTAGCCTCATTATATTTTGAGTATGGTATACCTGTTTGGATAAAATGTTGAGCTCAGTGTGTATTTATTTCTGACTGTGTCCTCATTATAGTAAACACTACAGGTACACATGCACCGATTGACATACCTCGTATTGCACATGAAACATAGCTCCTGATGCCACTTTTTGAGCGAAGCATTCCTCCTTTCCAGCTGACACTTCTATCTTGAATTCGTGTTGTGTTCCGGGAAGTTCATCATAATCAAAGTCACCATCCCTGCTACTCCACACAACACATACCATTTCATCCAAAATCCATATTACAAACAGTAGTTTCAAAGACAGATAGGTCGCCATACTGTACAGGTAAAATTAGCGACAGCCATGTGAGTGTCCAACTGTTCGTTCTCACACATATCAGCTATAGCTATTTTGTAAAATCTTAGTTTATCAATAAATTCACATAAATTATAACATTGGACTGTCCTCTAGTCACGAGTTTATACATAAAGTATTGAAGACTTCACAAGAACAAGTTATTTTATAAGTTACAATGCATTTATTAATAAAATACAAACACCCCCATCTCAAACAAATGCTGCTGAGTTGTGGTCTTCAGAGGCGTTGTTTAAATCAAGAAACGCCTCAAGCACTAGGTGTCATTTTAGATTTAGAAACTGGGCTGCGTTCAAGATCGTAACACCTAGCGTAGCTGCCAGGCTAGATATCTAGGTACGCAACACCTAGCGTAGCTGCCAGGCTAGATATCTAGGTATGCAACACCTAGCGCAGTTGCCAGGCTAGATACAGTGTATCTAGGTACGCAACACCTAGCGTAGATGCCAGGCTAGATATCTAGGTATGCAACACTTAGCGTAGTTACCAGGCTAGATATCTAGGTACACAACACCTAGCGTAGCTGCCAGGCAAGATATCTAGGTCTTTTAAACACACTGTATGAATTAACGTTTGTTGTCCCTACACAATTTTAGCATTTATCTAGCACTACGTAGCCCAAGAGGATACGTTCTATGTACAGGATATAGATGGGGAGGAAGTAGGAATCTAGAGAAAATGGGGACACTATATACTTCATCTGCTTGAATTGATTAAAATAAATTTATTTAATGACACATTTTAGACAGCTGTGAAGTCAACTTCTCCGGCTGCCCGGCCTCATGAAAACGATTCGACGTGCCTACGTAGTACCAATGACTTTTTTTTTGCATTTTGACCATATTTTCTACCACCCTTTGGTCTGACCCCGTAATTTAGGGGATATGTGATCAGGTATTAATTATTGTGTTCTTCGTTGGCTATCGTAGTTTATTCTGTGTGTATGTCATGTGATTGAGAAAGGCTGAGCTGTCTTCACTAATCCGACCAATAACTACATGTATTTAGTAGGTTGGGAACGCTTCCCCTATAGCGAGATATTCTCGCTAAAACGCGATTATCCCTCTCTAGCGAGAGTAAATATATCCCGTACAACCGAGAAAAACACCCGTGGAGTACATCTCTTCGTGTTTCACGTGAAAAGAAGAAAAGTGCTAAAATGTCTGATACTTCTACAAATATATCAATCAAAACAAAAACACTCGCGATGTGTATTGGATTTCAGACTGCTTCCCTCTTACGCAGCAACTCTCATATGCAATTTCTTGACTATGTTGTCAATTTGATAGAAACCATTCTCATCATGTTGAGTGTGTGTCGCACTTATTCAGCGTTGCACGGGATTTGCCATTATTTTCAATAAAAACACCGAAACACCTGTTTATGGTAATGTTTATTATGTATGGAGCGCCAAATTAACATAAACTCAAATAATTGAAGATATCTTCAATTGTTTGAAGATATCATCAATTCATTTGATGCGCGCAACAATTTAATTAAAGATTTCTTCAAATAATTAATGGTATCTTCAATTCTGAATTATTGCGCGCATTAATTGAATTGATGACATCATTAATTCTTCAGCTGAATTGATGCTCGCTTTAATTGAATTAATGATCTCTTCAAATGAATTAATGATATCAACAATCAAATTGATGCGCGCTACAATTCAATTGAAGAGAGCAATAATTGATATAATGCTCGCATTAAATCAATTGATGAGAGCAATAATTTAATTAATGCGCGCATTAATTCATTTGATGAGAGCAACAATTGATTTAATGCGCGCATTAATTCAATTATTGCTCTCTTCAATTGAATTAATGATATCTTTAATTCATTTGAAGAGAGCAATAATTCTTTTAGAGAGAGCAACTATATAATTAAAGATATCTTCAATTCAACATATCTACAATTGAATTAATGATCTCTTTAAAGAGATCATCAAATTATTTATACCGAGCTCTAAATTAATTATTGCGAGCAATATTTCTACGGAATTGATGCTCTCATCAATTGAATTGAAGAGAACAATAATTGAATTAATGCGCGCACCAAATCTATTATTGCTCTCATTAATTCAATTGATGCGCGCATCAATTGAATTGATGAGAACAATAATTGAATTGATGCGCGCATTAATTCATTTGATGAGAGCAACAATTGATTTAATGCGCACATTAATTCAATTATTGCTCTCTTCAATTGAATTAATGATATCTTTAATTCATTTGAAGAGAGCAATAATTCTTTTAGAGAGAGCAACTATATAATTAAAGATATCTTCAATTCAACATATCTACAATTGAATTAATGATCGCTTTAAAGAGATCATCAAATTATTTATACCTAGCTCTAAATTAAAGCTGTATGACCCGATGTTCATGTATTGTTTTTGTACATAATTACTTTAAAGCAGATTAATTACTTTATAAAGTTATTAACTTTCCCTTAATTACATGCTTGAAAACATCTGCATGTAAAAGAAAACAGTGCGAATATTATTTAGAAAGTAAATATAGTGGCTACATATATAAATCATCCCATAATAGACGTCTATAAATAGACCCACGCACGTCAGGGGAATCCCAACATGATGTATTAACTCATACGCAACTCTCTAGTTTTAAGGCTGAAAGAGCGTAAAACAACGAATTACTAAGAGGTATTTGATATTTTTATTTCTATTAAACTTATGGTACGGTACTGTTATAACAAAATACACAGCTTTACACAGATAAGACCAACAATCTAATTAGATTGATAAGACCACCGATGATCTGAAAGTTTGAACTGATCACGTGACTGTCACTTGAAATGGCAGAGTGACGCGGTTATTTGTAAACATCGATTTAAAATCAAATTATTTGGGTTAAAACAGGTGAAATAATTTATGATATGTCGTACAGTCTCATAACTAAATACGTGCGATGATTTAATAGCGTTTTTACGAGATGGAAAAAAAATATTGCAATTCGGACAATACAGCTTTAAGTATTGCGAGCAATATTTCTACGGAATTGATGCTCTCATCAATTGAATTGAAGAGAGCAATAATTGAATTAATGTGCGCATTAAATCAATTATTGCTCTCATTAATTCAATTGATGCGCGCATTAATTCAATTGATGAGAACAATAATTGAATTGAAGCGCGCATTAATTCATTTGATGAGAGCAATAATTGACTTAATGCGCGCATTAATTCAATTAAAGAGAGCAATAATTGAATTGATGATATCTTCAAATAATTGAAGATATCTTCAATTATTTGAGTTTATGTTGATTTGGCGCTCCATAGTGGTTTAGTACTGATATACTGTTAATGTAAGCAGTGGACATACTCGTTATGAATATAGACAAACGTGATATACAGACTCGACTGAAATGGATAAAGCACATATAATACAACGTCTTGTGTTTGTATATTGATTAATTATGCGCTAATTTATAACGCGTCTGATATTATGCTCTAAAGTTATGATAATGTATTTGGTGAATTACAACTAGGGTAAATGTTGTGTATAAATGTGTGTGTATGTTGCAGGTTTAGATAAAGATCTTCAAAGCAACCCAAGAGTTTATTTCTACATACTTTGGAATTTCGAATCCTCCGCCAACAACATCAGGTAAATCAGCAACAGGATTGACAATATATATAGGAAAGGATATATAAACATTCATTCTTATACCAGCCATCATCAGGATGTGGTCCAACTCCATCCCTCCGCCAGCTTCACTGGTACCAACTCCATCCCTCCGCCAGCTTCACTGGTACCAACTCCATCCCTCTGCCAGCTTCACTGGTACCAATTGACAGAACTTCATACACACCAAGGACGTCTCCGTTTTACTTCACAGATACTAGACACCCGTGTCTTATCTTTTTAACTGCAAATACACCTTATGAGTTCCTCCATCACGCACTTGAGCATTACACTGGAATATGAATTGACTCCATACCGGAAGAAGAATTGAACTACTATAATTTTTTCGATACCTAAAGTATCAGTAAATACCTAATGACCACAATCAACTGATTGAATATTCTGTCACAGAGAGAGAGAGAGAGAGAGAGAGAGAGAGAGAGAGAGGATACTCAAAAGTTAAAAATAAAAACTTAAAATCTGCAAGTCTTCAAAATTTGTGTTGGTACACCTGCTCCCAAACATTTCGGGTGTTTTGAGTAACTTAATTCCTGGTGGTAAGTGATAACGCATTCCCTGATGGTACGCGGGAAGAATGGAGATTTGCGATAGGGACTATTGTACGATGGTCGCTGGAAGGCAAGATGGTAAGAAAGTCTGGTCTTGCGCAGTCGTGGTGTAAGTCTATCGCTCTTGTCAGCAGCTACTGCATTGTTTTCGATTTTACATAGCATAGAAGTCTGGTGTGTTTACGACGATGTTCTAATGATATCCAGCTGAGATGTTCTATTGATATCCATGCAGCTGAGATGTCCTATATACTATCCAACTGAGATGTTCTAATGATATCCAGCTAAAGTTTTCTATATGCTATCCAGCTGAGATTTTCTATAAACTATCCTTACTAGATATGTTCCAAGGTATGTAGCTGACATAGCCGGCTGCTCTTTGTTGCAACACGTCAAGTCGGCGAATGAGCTTTTGATGATCTGGTCCCAAACTGTTGACGCGTATTCAACCAGGGATCTTGCTATTGAATTGCAGGGGTTTTCTTTGACAGATGTTGAGAACTAATGTGAATTTGCGACGGAGAAAGCTCAGGGTCTTGTTAGCCTTCCTATACAAATGGTATTAATATGGCCGCTCCACTTCAAGTCAGATGTTATATAAACACAGCCTAATTACTTTGCACTTTCCACAGATTCCAGTATGTGTCTATGTAGTGTGTATTGATGATGTATGATGTTAGTCCGTCTGCTGATGATGAGTACGTTACATTTACCAGGGTGAAACCCCATCTTGCATATCTTCTCCCACTTTCCAAGTTTGTCCAAGTCTGATTGGAGTGTATCGGCATCTGTATCTGAAGTAACTGTAAAATGTACTACAGTGTTGTCCGCAAATAGTCTTACAGTTGCAGTGAGTCCTTCCGGTAAGTCATTTATGTAAAGGAGGAGGAGACAGGGCCCAAGAACCGACCCCTGTGGTACTTCAGACCCCACACTGACATGACTAGATGTTTCCCCGTTCACTGCGACTGCTTGTGTTCTGTTAGCGAGGAAGTAATACATGGATTCACTTGTTGACTTTACCTACATTTATAAACGCGGGAATCCTGTTTAGAATAAGTCCTCAGTACCTCTTGCTTGTTGTAAGAGGCGATTAAATGGGGCGGTCCTTCGGATGAGACCGTAAAACCCGAGGCCCCGTGTCACAGCAAGGGTGGCATGATAAAGATCCCTCCCTGCTCAAAGACCGTAAGCGCCGAGCATAGGCCTAAATTTTGCAGTCAAGTAAAATATTCTCGAGTGCGACATTAAACATCAATCCTCTTATTGGTTCCTCTACTATCTCTACTAAGCCGTTGTCACTTAGTATACCTGAAAGTTGTAGTGGTTACCGTTGTAGGACGTGTTCTGTTGGAGTGTCTTTGGTTTCCGATTCGATCCATCTAGGGAGGTTGAAGTCCCTGGCAACATTCGTAAAATTATTTTATATTTGGCACACACGGTTAATACTTTTACCCTATAGTTCTTCAAAAGGTTCCTCATTAGCTGTTTGTGTGTGTGTGTGTGTGTGGGGGGGGGGGGGGGGGGGGGGGGGAGTGCAATAGACCACTATATATGAATATATAGATCTCAGCGTCCAACGAGGTTGATCATAGTCCATACAATCTCACAATATTGCTGTCTGTACTGCTCATATTATTTGAGATCTGTGTGAAATTTAAAAACAGATAGTGGTTGAATTTGATCTCGTCTTATAAAAAGTAAGCATTTGAATACAGGAGGATACATTGTTTTCAGGTAGTTGCCTCTCTTCTTTCATGGTTTAAAAAAATGCATTATACAATCATAGTACGATATGACAAAAACATGTCGGACGTTTATATTTCGACGTACGACTTACCTTGTATCCACGTGTAAGTCAAAACAACCGAGGAAATGCGGATTTCATCAACACTCTCAATGCTCTGATTTCCTGGGATATGTTATTATTATGGACCGTAAAGAAGTGGGCGTTGCAGTTTCCATCGGTGTGGGCCTCGGTTTTGTTCTGGGGTGGCTCATGAGAGGGCGATCTTTGAAAAGAATACCTTACTCGGCCTCTGGAGCTGCTGGAGTGAAAAACTCGGATGTGGATCTCACAGATGTATATTTTACAACTTCAATGTTTTTGTAATTGAATTGGTCTTAAATGTCATCTGTTGACTAGAATAATGCTCATTTGCATACATAAGTGTAGATAAGTTCCATTTCATGTTTAAATATCAAAGTATAAAACATGCAACGAATAAAATGACCATACAAAAGAAGTTATTGTTACATTTGTACATAGTCAGTATTATTGAATTGTAGAATTGACAGGCATGCTTATTTTACTGTTACTTATCAATTTAAGTCTGGCCCGAAGCTGTCCGACAATGGAGAGTACAAACTGGTACTGGTTATGCGTCAAGACCTCAAGATGGGTAAAGGAAAGATGGCTGCACAGGTAATTCATTAACACCATGTACTAATATTGATGTTTTTTTTTTAAATTGGTTGATGCTGGTTATGGTTGGAGTTGGTTGCTGTTATGCCTACATTACAACTGTTTTATTCTAATCATGATCCCCACTTCTTACCTTCCTCTCTAGCACTGTGATGTTGAAAACCTTTGTGTTATTATATATTATGATATCCTTTGTATACACCTGTCTACGATCCCAGGGACGTATTATGGTATGGCGTCGTCCGTCTGTCCAGACCTTGTATGCAAAATGAACCGTAAGCTCCAGGATCTTACAACTTGGTACATTTGATCACCTTGGTGAGAGCATGATGCCTTGATTGTTTTTTAAGGTCCAGGGTCAAAGTCGTAGTATCAGTTGCTAGGAAAACTTTAATAGGTAAACCTTGTCATTACCTTAAGGCATAATAATGGCAGAATACAGACCAAACTATTGAGGCTAGGACCATCAAACTTGGTACACATACTCCTCATGCCAGGCACGGGATGCCTTTTGTTCTTCAAATCAAAGGTCATATTGCTTAATAGGAAAACTGGTAGGCAGATCACAGACTGACCATTGGGGCTAGGATTGTCGCTAGGCAGAACACAGACTGAACCATTGGGGCTAGGATTGTCGCTAGGCAGAACACAGACTGAACCATTGGGGCTAGGATTGTCGCTAGGCAGAACACAGACTGAACCATTGGCGCTAGGATCGTCAAACTTGTTACACATTATGACATATACTTTATACCAAGCGGAGTATTCCTACTGTTTCTTAAGGTCAAAGATCAAGGTCATAGTGTCTCCGATCAAATAAAGGCTAACTTACTAACCAGAGCTAGTAGGGAAGCCTCTAACATTACCTGGTGCATTTTTTCTCGATAATACTCTGGACATAATGATATTATGGTAAGCTCTAGTGAGAGAGTTATCTTTTAACTAACAGGGATGTCTGAAGTCTACTTGTTTTGAAAATAAGATGTTTTCTTTTGCCGGTCTTACTTTCTTAGGTTAAGCAGATGGTATATTGTCTCTGTGATTTGGTAATTTGGAGAATGTATAACGCCCAGTAGATATGTTCAAATGGTTGGTGGATTTCAGACTGTAACTGTTAGTTTGTTTTTTGTCATCTTGCAGAACTCAAAAAATGCCCTCCACAGTTAGGCACCTAAGTGTTTTTTACACGGTCATTTTTTAAAGTGGGGTTCATTTTAGTCACGATTTACATTGTTCAGTAACAAAACTTGATCTGAACTAACAATAACTAAAATCAAACATTTGTGGGATATCTATAGAACTTTTTAGCATGAAAGAATCTATACACTTCAGAAGTTATCAAGCATTTCTATATTATAGTGCTGTCATGCTGCTGTCCATGCCTCCGAGTTTTTGGCTAGAAATAACCCTGAACTGTTCAACAAATGGAAGATGAATGGTCAGCCCAAGGTAGTGGTCAAGGCAGACTCAGAACAAGTGCTGTGAGTTGTCTAAATGAACTCTAGACTACTAGTTTTAACAAAATAATTTACTCATAACATTTATATTACAATCTTTGATAAATGAACTTGTATTTCTTCTTACCATTGTTCATTTGTTTCTTTCATATTGTCCAAATTTGAAATAATTTCAAATAAACCATAAACATCGTTATAAAAATCAAAACACATCTTTGAACTTCTTGGGCAATGTATTTATCATTTCACTCAACTTGAATTTTAAATTCTTCAGTATTGATTTGTCAAAGAAAGCCCGGTCCTTGGGATTAAATGCAAGTCTGATACGAGATGCAGGTCGCACTCAAATAGCTCCAGGATCCAAAACTGTGCTTGGTGTGGGACCAGGTAAAAACCCATTAAAAGTTGTGCTCATTACATATATATTTCCATTTATAACTGATCAGACTTATTCCATAGTTAATATTTATCTAAACAATTCATAAGAAAATGATATAAATTTGTATATTTGCAGGTCCTGAGAATTTAGTTAATGAAGTGACAGGACATTTAAAACTATGCTGACACTTATCAGTGCTAGGACTATACTGTATATATTATGTTTTTGTTGATATAAAAAAAATCCAAATAAGAAAACAACTTTTTTATTTTATTTTAATGGCATGCAATTTGTGTCCAGACATTTTAGTTCACCTGAGCCATAAACTCGAGTCATCTTTTCTGATTGAAAATTGTCTGTTGTCAAATTGTCAGAAATATTTCACATTTCATCTTCTTCTCCAGAACTACTGGACCAAACTTAGACATGTAGCATCCTTGGGTGACGGGAATTCAGGTATGTTAAGATAAAGGGCATAACGAAGATTCAAGTTTGCCCAAATCATGGCCCCTAGGGGTAGGGTGGGGCTACAATAGGAGATTAAAATTTTACAAGGGAATATATAGGGAAAAATCGTGCACAATATTCTTACAAACAGCAGGACCATCATTAATCATTCAATGTGCAAGCATCCTCAGACACTGAATAAGGACAAGTAAAAGGAATTATTTAAAAAATATTATTTTCAATCAGCAGGGCCATGACTAGTCATATTAATGTGCAAGCGTCCTCTTCCTCAGTAGTGCATTGTTGATTGTATCTTGTTTAACGTCTCTCTCTCTCAAGAGAGAATTTTTCACTCATGGAGCCGTCATCAAGACAGGTGAAGGGCTTCAAATTTAGGCCTTTGCTCGGCACCTACGGCCTTTGAGCAGTGAGGGTTCTTTAGCGTGCCATACCTACTGCGACACGGGACATCCGTTTTTAAGGTAATCTCCGAGGACCCGTGACATTCACACCTGATGCCGAGTGTTTGGCGATGGAAACTGTCACTACCTCCTGTTTTAACAACTTAAGTCTGTTGCGGCCGGGATTAGAGCCCCAGCCTTCCGCATGCGGGACGAATGCTCTAACCTCTAGACCAATGCACCAGTTCAGTAGCACAGAATGAAATTTGTTTAAATCAGTGGCCTGGGGATAGGATGGGGCCACATTAGTTGAATACATGGGATGAAAAGGAAAGTCTTTCCAATAGGGTCATGATTAGTATGCAATCATCCTTGGATAAATGTAGGGCAGAATCAAGTTTGTTTGAATTATGGTACTAGGAGGTAGATAGGGGCAACAATGGAGGGGGGGGGGGGGTTCAACATTTTTGCATGGGAAAATAAACAAACTTTGAAAATACATGTATTTTTGTCCAGAACCATGACCAGCCACAAAAACTCGCATCAATATGCAATCCTTTCAATGTAGTGCAGATTTATTATATCTCCCCTCTTTCAGGGGGAGACATTGTTTTTGTACTTTCCGTCTGTCACAAAATCTTGGGGTGGAGGGTGTTAAAATAGCTTTCTTGTGAACACTTCTCCTGTATGGCTTATTGCATTGATTTGAAACTTTGTACAATGCTTCATTGCCATTTGTAGATGTGCATATTGTTGGGCCAGGAGGATCCAATTTGTTGTCCTTAAAGTTATAGTGGATCTAAGGGGTGGAGGGTATAGAATAGTTTGTGAACACTTCTCCAATGTGGCTTATCGGAGTTCATATTGTCTATATTCCTGTTCATGCTTTCTCCTCCATACCATGCAGTACATGAAAGGGAGGAGGTTTCATTTGGAGCACTTCCAACTTGGGGAGCTGGGGAGACATTTGTTTCTCATAAAACCAATCTCTAGTATTTGAATAGGGTGGTGTTTAAGGAAATTAAAAGTTTTACATGAGAGTATGTAGGAAATTTTAAAAAAAATTCTTTTCAAGATGTACATGTAACAGGTTTGTAGTTTGACAATAACCAACTCCTGTATGGGTTCAGGGAATTTAATATCACAGTGAAGGATATCTCACATGTAGTACATATTTACAGCCCTGCAATACATGTAAAATAACACTGATATCACAGAGTGCATTGATTAATAATTGACAATATTACTTATATGGTTAATGAATGTAAATTCACATCAAGATGATGGATTACTTATCTCAAAAAAATCACAATGAAGGGAGACAACTCTTAAAGTTACACGTACATATACTGGTATGAACAGATTTCTCCCATAGTCATAAAAATACATTATCATTAAAACTTAAATCATATATTTACCATTCTATGGGAAGAGGCTTCCACATACATGTACATATATATCTATCTATGTGGATATGTACATGGACTCTGTAATTTACATACAATAGTCTAAATTAAATTCAATTGCTCACTCTGAACAAGTTAATCAAATATTCTGATTATAAAATAAAGTGTAACTTGATAGATTCACCAATTTACTCTAAATATAAGCAATTGATTTATGAAATCAAAGAGCTTTAAACAAAACTATCATTCTTTCTAGATCTAGCCTTTCTCTCAGTTAATATTTCGTGCAAAAGAAATCTCATTAAATCTGCAAATACTATATAGACTGGATATATTAATTGACATTTACCAATAAGGATAATCAGTAATGCATTACTTGCCAGAAAAGATGGAAAAGTCTTTGTAGAAGGTCTTTTCAAAATTTTGTCAATATCAAGTCTGTTCTCTCTCAAAACTACACAAAGAATGCTCGATTTTGGCGGTAAAACCCAATGACCAAAACAATAAAAACCAACCAAAAGCAACTTCACAAAACACAACCAATGAAGTTCAAAAACACTACGAGACCTTTGACATATGCCTCAAGGTAATGACTATTAAATGTGTTCACCTATATATGTACATGTAAGGGCTAGAGGAAGAAAGGAGTGGATCTAGGTTTTTCTAAAGTAAAATACATTGAAGCATATATCTATAGCAAAATTTATTCATTAACCCAAGATCACTCTATTACAAAGAGTAGTGGGGCCACATCAAATCATATCATATGCAAACTTTGCCAAATTCAATGGACCCTGTGGTTAGGGTGGGACTAAAATCATGATCGAATTTGAACAGCAAGGCCATGGAAGTCATTGTCTGGATTCAGGGTCAGACAAGTCGTAACAAAAAAGGGATGAGATGGGGTCAGAATTTGGGATTATAAAAAGGTTAAAATCTTTTTAAGAAATCTTTAAAAGAATAGCAGGGCCAAGGTGACTCAGTTGAGCATTGTCGCATGTGGGCATCTTGTTTAGATTTAAGGAATAGGTTTCATAAAACTAACTAGAAAACTGACATAGTTAACTAAAGCCCTGTCAAATGGTGACATTTAGAACGGATGCTTTTCGGTGTGAGGTGACCTTTGACAAACTGACCGGTGACCTCAAAATGTATACATGTCTTCCTCTAGTCTCTTGCTCTCAAAAATATTTGCAAAAATGTATAATTTGATGAATGGTTAAGAAGGCAGTAACTGAGCAGAAATACATTTTTTTTAATTGAACATTATTTTAACTACAATTGTGCTTAAGGAGTAAAATATCACAGCCATCACGAGTTAATTGTTCATGTACATGAAATGTAATCTCTTCAAATCCCTTATACGTAAATTTGTCAGTTATTTTGTGAATACATGACAATGAAAACAAATAAATAATCCTTCGTAAAAGAAAGACTAATTGCAGAGTGTGCATATCACCCAGTGAATAGTACAGGAATCCACATCACGTTAAACACCTTTTGGAACACATTTTACCAGACTTTTCCAAAATTAGGCAGAAGGGAACAAGGATTTTCAAGAGCAATTTCTTGGTCTGTCAATCCTTTTAGCACAATTTTCATTTTGCGTTGTCTTGCAATATCAGTCATGACACTCCTACTCTCGGCTGATATTTTGTGATCGTAAATATCCAGGAACACAAGTTTCGGACATTTTGTCATGAGGTTTATGATAGCTGCTTCAGAGATTGTAGAGATCCAGCTGAGATTAAGTTCCCTGAGATTTTTGGCATGTTTAGACAAAGCACTCGCTGACCGGTCTGTTAAGTGTTTACAAGCACAAAGGTTTAATGACTCGAGGTGGAGTAGTTTCTGAAAAATAATCAGATTGTTTATGTGCAAAATAATGTGACAAGGTGCTCAATAAAATTATGGCATATTATTTTACCAATTAGATATATGTAATGCACAGGCATACTGTAATATGGCATTCCTGAAAAAGCTATTCAGAATTTTGTTTTAAAAATCCTCATTCCAATGACCCTGAACTTTTTATATTTCACTTTGAAAACCAGCAGGAACCTTGATCTCTGTGTATAATAGCATCTAAAATATTTGCAAGTGCATTTGAAATAAAATACTAAGTACACAACCAAAGCTAGTTGATAAAGGATATACTCCGTCTATCAGCCTAGACCTTTTAAAATTTTTCCTAAAACCTAATAAGGACTGAGAACTTAATGTAAAGGTTGCATTCATAAAGGTTACACAAAAATTGCATGAGACATGTAACATGTATCTTGCACTCAAATAATATCAAAATTTTTCTTTCAGTAACCTTGACAATGACCTTTATTTATGGTTGAAAACTAATAGGAACTAAGAACTTTATGCAAAGTATTATTCCTCAAAGTTTGACAAAAATTGGATGATAAATATACATGTAGACTAAATCTTGTATATGAGAATTTTCATCTTAACTTTGAAAAATAGGAACCAAGGTCTTTATACAAGGTACCCTTCCTGCAAGTCTAGAAAATTTTGGATCCCTAGTAACCTTAAAAACCATTAGGAGCCATGGTATCATTCCTGCAAGCTTGATAAAAGTTGAGTAAAATCTTTTGCTTAAATCTTGTATACAAGTGCAAATGACAGAAAAGGCAAGAGTCTTTGTCCCTTTGTTGCAAGGGGTAAAATATAAACTAGAATTTGGGCAAATATTTTTTTGGTGATTCTATGATTGTCAGTCTGCACCAATGGTCAATTGCTTGAGTTTTACTTTTTGAAGATGTGAGGTACACATGTAGATCATACAATCATAAATAGATACTGTTTACAACACCTTACCTTCACAAGTTGCTCCATGAGATTGTCTGTTATTAGATACCCACAATCCTTTAGACTAAGAACTCGGATGTTTGGACAATTTCTCCACAATATCTTTAGTGTGCTGTCTGTGATGTATATTCCAGAAAAATCCAGATGTTCAAGAACCGGAACTAACAATTGTCGCATTGCTGTGTTGTTTAATTTATTCTGTTTCTTCATCTTCTGAATCATTTTACTACAATAGAAGATGAAGAAATTAATTGACAAGACTGTGATTATTTACATCAAGCCATTCAGAAAGGTGTATGCTTTCAGTTCTGTGAAGCCACACACTGTTGTAGACATTCTCAGCATGTCAACTATACACGAAGGTCTCCCACTACCAATAGCATGTCAACTATACATGTAGGTCTCTCACTACCAATAGCATGTCAACTATACACGAAGGTCTCCCACTACCAATAGCATGTCAACTATACACGAAGGTCTCCCACTACCAATAGCATGTCAACTATACATGTAGGTCTCCCACTACCAATAGCATGTCAACTATACATGAAGGTCTCCCACTACCAATAGCATGTCAACTATACATGTAGGTCTCCCACTACCGATAGTGTTCCTTTCCATATACATGCACTTAAATTAAACAGCAATTGTCCTCAGCAAGTTATTCAATACACTTGCTGGCATACCTGAAAGCTAATTTTCACAGGGAAAAACTACATACAATGTACAGGTATATGGCTTTAAGGGACCAAAAAGTATTTTGTGACACACTATTGCCTTCTTCCACAGCAAAGTCCCACTGTAGCAAGGCTGACCTTGAGATGCAACCTTGATCCAACAAAGTTTTGACATTCACAACTGACATATGAAGTCTACATCTTGTATAGTTCACTTATGACCATAATTATACATACTGATTTTTCACCTTGACATGACCCTGACCTTTGTTTCTACTTTGTAAAACCATGGCAATAATAATGGTGTTGATAGAAAGACAGATCAAAACAATGTGTCCTTTAACATATGGGGCATATTCGTAGATCTGTACACCACTTTTGTAGTTTAAATGAGCAAAATTGTTTGAAAATAAAATAGAAAACGAATATAATGTTAATTCACAATATGGTATAGAAAAACACTAAATAAGATATACAAACGCACCTAATGAGGTGCTCATCTGGAAAGTCTTCAAGGTCGTAGTCATTAAGGTTATTGCAGACATATTGTAAACAGGCATTTTTAAGTGTAGGCACTTTGGATCCTTCATGGCAAGGGTTCTAGGAAGAGACATAATCATTTCATATTAAACATGTACGTGCAAACAGTTTTGGCAAGTTATAAAAAATAAACATTTTCAAAATAAAAGAAGGATTGTATAATTTCAGTGCAGAAACTTCATTAATAAAAAACAAGAGGCCCATGGGCCACATCGCTCACCTGAGTCACCTTGGCCCATATCTGAAGACTTTCCATATATATTTGCATGTAAAACCTTGGTCCCTATTATGGCCCAAACTACCCTTTGCAAACTTGAATCTACACTATGTCAGAAAGCTTTCATGTAAATGTCAACTTCTTTGGCCCAATGGTTCTTTTAAAGCTTTTTTCTATATTTGTATGTAAAACTTTGACACCCCCCCCCCCACTTGTGGCCCCATCCTACCCCCCCCCCCCCCCCCCCCCCCCCCCCCGCGGGGACCATGATTTGAACAACCTTGAATCTGCACTATGTCAGAAAGTTTTCTTGTAAATATCAGCTTTTCTGACTCAGTGGTTATTGAGAAAAAGATTTTAACTATATATTTGTATGTAAAATTTTGATCCCCCTTGTGGCCCCATCCTACCCCCGGAGCCCATGATTTGAAGAAACTTGAATCTGCACTATGTCAGAAAGTTTTCATGTAAAAATCAGCTTTTCTGGCTCAGTGGTTCTTGAGAAGAAGATTTTTCCTATATATTTGTATGTAAAACTTTGATCCCCTATTGTGGCCCCATCCAACCCCCGGAGCCCATGATTTGAACAAACTTGAATCTGCATTATGTCAGGAAGCTTTCATGTAAATCTCAGCTTTTCTGGCTTAGTGGTTCTTGAGAAGAAGATTTTTAAAGTTTTTCCCTATATATTTGTGTGTAAAAACTTTGATCCCCCCCTTGGGGCCCCATCTTATCCCCGGGGGCCATGATTTGAACAAACTTGAATCTGCACTATGTCAGAAAGTTTTCATGTAAATCTCAGCTTTTCTGGCTTAGTGGTTCTTGAGAAGAAGATTTTTAAAGTTTTTCCCTATATATTTGTGTGTAAAAACTTTGATCCTCCCCTTGGGGCCCCATCTTATCCCCGGGGGCCATGATGTGAACAAACTTGAATCTGCACTATGTCAGGAAGCTTTCATGTAAATCTCAGCTGGCTTAGTGGTTTTTGAGAAGATTTTTACAGTTTTTCCCTATATATTTGTGTGTAAAACATTGATTCCCCCCTTGGGGCCCCATCTTACCCCCGGGGGCCATGATTTGAACAAACTTGAATCTGCACTATGTCAGAAAGTTTTCATGTAAAAATCAGCTTTTCTGGCTTAGTGGTTCTTGAGAAGAAGATTTTTAAAGTTTTTCCCTATATATTTATGTGTAAAACTTTGATCCCCCCCTTGGGGCCCCATCTTATCCCCGGGGGCCATGATTTGAACAAACTTGAATCTGCACTATGTCAGAAAGTTTTCATGTAAAAATCAGCTTTTCTGGCTTAGTGGTTCTTGAGAAGAAGATTTTTAAAGTTTTTCCCTATATATTTGTGTGTAAAACTTTGATCCCCCCTTGGGGTCCCATCTTATCCCCGGGGGCCATGATTTGAACAAACTTGAATCTGCACTATGTCAGAAAGTTTTCATGTAAAAATCAGCTTTTCTGGCTTAGTGGTTCTTGAGAAGAAGATTTTTAAAGATTTTTCCTATATATTTGTAGTAAAACTTTGATCCCCTATTGTGGCCCCATCCAACCCCAGGGGCCTATGATTTGAACAAACTTGAATCTGCCTTATGTCAGGAAGCTTTCATGTAAATCTCAGCTTTTCTGGCTTAGTGGTTCTTGAGAAGAAGATTTTTAAAGTTTTTCCCTATATATTTGTATGTAAAACTTTGATCCCCCCTTGTGGCCCCATCCTACCACCGGGGGCCATGATTTGAACAAACTTGAATCTGCAATATGTCAGGAAGCTTTCAGGTAAATTTCAGCTCTTCTGGCCCAGTGGTTCTTGAGAAGAAGATTTTTAAATGACCCCACCCTATTTTTGCATTTTTGTGATTATCTCCCCTTTGAAAGGGACATGGCCCTTCATTTGAACAAACTTGAAAGCCCTTCACCCAAGGATGCTTTTGGCCAAGTTAGGTTGAAATTGGCCCAGTGGTTCTGGAGAAGAAGTCGAAAATGTGAAAAGTTTACAGACAGACGGACAGACAGACAGACGGACGCAGGACAAAATGTGATCAGAATAGCTCACTTGAACCTTCGGTTCAGGTGAGCTAAAAAAGCTAATGAAACTGCTTAAGGTGGAAAATACCAAAAGTTCATAATAATACGCTGGTTTCGAGATACACCCGAGTTATTTCCCTTTGGAGAACTCTCGTATATAGTGAGGCGCGAAACAATTTGTTTACATGCGGGAGTGGGACTAATATTCATCACTGCGTAAGTGAATGTACTCAGTAAGTTTCTCATACACTGTTAGATCACCTGAATTCGACTGATACACAAACTAAGTAAGTGATAAGTATTTAGGGAGTAATTAAATACATGGAATTCTTATCATATCACGTTATTTCGTTGGTCATAAGTACCATATCTAATACATTACTTGCAAATATGACATTGTTTTTATGTTTCCACTTTAGTAAAACATTTCTTTCGATAGTATTTTGTATTTCCCACATTTACATATTAAAAGAGAAGCCACTTTTAATACATTTCATCATCTTCCTCTCTGACTGTAGGTCCACTCTGTCCCACTTAGTCATTCAAAGTTCCACTAAATGCACCTCCTACACAGAAGAGTTCGTATCTCGAAACTGGCGTATTAAATGCACTTATTATTTTTACATGCTTGAAGGACAAAATAGTGTCCAATAACATTCAGACTGTTGTTTACCTCGATTCTGATGAAGATAATAATGAACTTAATCGGTTTGAACCTCAGAGACAACAGGCATCTTACCATTTGGCAGTTTGGAAACATTTTGCTTTTGAAATTATGATTGTGAATCTTGGAATTAAAATTTTTCTTCAATGTTATTATTGGTTTCTTCTGTAAATTGTATCATATTGAAAGTATTGAATTGTGGCATAAGTATTGCAATATGTATCGTATCATTGTATTGTTTCAACCCTACATAACTTCCTACAATACATGTATGACCCAATGATATTTTTTAAATTCTGGAATATGATATGAAGTGGTAAGTATAGTTTGCCACTGCTGTTACCTCTTCAAAATTCCTACAGAAACATGCCCTAATGAACATCTTCCCATTTTCCTCCTTCCATTCGAATCTCTTGGCATTCCTGTGAGACACCGAGACATCTGCTTCGTTTAACACTTCTTCTTTTGTGTTATGTCGCATCAGTTCTAATTCAAGGAGCTGGTTCATATCCACAAATCCTGATTAAATCAGAGGAAAAACAAAGTATTTCTCCATCTAGAATCTGTGCTATTCAAAATCAACAATATACTAGTACATTAATTAATAACTGTTGAATACATCTGATGGTAAGTGTTTTGTAAAGCTTGAGGACTGAACTGGTGCCTGAGGTTTTTAGGCTGAAGGTAACACTTTGGTCCGAGGGTTCTGCGAAACAACCACGGTTGAATTTTGTTTTGACATTTTACTCTGAAAGCAACATTAATAAAATGCACTCCTTGATTAAAATGTAATTATGCTAAAACACCCTTAAAATAAATTCCCACTTAGGATGAAGAAATTTTCTATTGTACATGGTACGGAAAAAAGCAACAAGAAAAATAATTAAATATAATGAATTAATGAAATTATAACTGCCCCTAATGCTTTGGTATTATACATGTAACAACTTTTTACTGTAAATTTTAAACTTTGTTGTTGTGATTATTTCAATATTGTGCACTGCATGAAAGGTTTCTGTCCATGAGCTTGTTGTGGGTCTTCCCATGTATCTGCCATCATGCAACATGATCTTTGCATGTGTAACAGGAAGGGAGTAAATGCAATGGACCAAACCACGATTTAAACCATGGCCCCCTGAATCTCCAGTCAGGTGCTCTATGTACTGAGCTACCTGGCCAGTCAGGTGCTCTACCAACTGAGCTATCTTGCCACCAGCGATCGAACCCAGCTGACCAAGTTACATTTCTCCCTCCTTAAATGTCTTGAGACCTTGAGACATAAACCCAGGATCTTTATCCCCTGGTAGGCATTTTCACCTGTCAGTTCCAGGGGCTGGCATATAGCACCAAATGTAATAGGAAGGGAGAAATGCAATGGATCAGACCAGGTTTTAAACCATGCAGGGCCCCCTGAATCTCAAGTCAGGTGCTGTACCAACTGAGCTATCTGGCCAGTCAGGTGCTCTACCAACTGAGTTATCTGACCAGTCAGGTGCTCTACCAACTGAGCTACAATGTATCTGACCACTACACATGTAAGAGACTGTGTAAGTATAACTACTTCTGTTCCTGAATATCAGATTTATAATTCCTATAGAGCATTCACCTCCTTCGTACAATTTCAGTCCCTCTTTTACAGCACCATATCTAAGAATGTAACACAAACGCTTGGAGAGTCGTTCATCTTTCTCCATTTTCGTTTCTTCTGATGCCACATTCTGTTCTGTACCCATTCTATTTCTGTTTCCTGAAAAATAACAAGATGTGTTTGTGAAACAAAAATGCTCCCAATAATGGCCAATTCCAATGATGGCCAAGGTCACAAGGACAAATATCTTAGTAGTAGTAGAAAGATCTTGTTGCAAGAAATGCTCATGTGCAATATGAAAGCTCTAATATCTATCATTTAGAAGTTATGACCAATGTCAAGTTTTTTAGAAATAGGTCAAATGTCAAGGCCAAATGGTTTAGTAAAGGTCTTGTCACAAGGAATGCTCATGTGAGATATCAAAGCTCTAGATCTAGCACTTACTGTTCAAAAGTTATTAGCAAGGTTAAACTTTTCAAAAAGTAGGTCAAACTCCAAGGTCAAGGTCACAGGTAAAAATGTTTATACCCAGGGAAATGTCTTGTCACAAGGAATACTCATGTGAAATATCAAAGCTCTAGCACTTACTGTTCAAAAGTTATTGGCACTTTAATAGGTTAAAGTTTCAGACAGAATTACAGAATGACAAAAACCAATATTATCATAAACAGATGAGTGTGCATGGGACCACAGGAACCGATAATTTCGTTTGTAATAATAATCAGATACCCAGATAGCATGACTATGTTGGCCCAACATTGGAACGTTGGCCGATAATCCGGACGCCATTAATCCGGACGCTTCACCTTAATTGATTATCACATGTATCGTTTAGATCCTAGGGGTAAACGTAAGGTTGGGTGTTATAATTGTTTGTTTGTGCTTTATATTAAATATTCTATACAATTGCATCGAGAGATCCACTCTCCTTATATAATATATTTATCTATTTTAATCAGAAACAGTGAGGAAGAATCGCCTCTGTGCTAATGCAACAGACGTAGAAATTTTCAACGTGGCAAAAGACTGGTTTCGCTTTGCCAGTGATAGAGATGGGGGACGAAAGAGAAGGGCAGAGGAAAAGAAACTTCAAATTCAAATTCAAGCTGAACAAAATGAGAGTAAGCTTGAGGATGAGACCAATAGATAAATAGATTCTTCGTAACACGCGTTTTACCGCTCTCAATACTTGCAAGTAATAGAATATGAACAATTTCCTTGTTAATTTTGTAATTGTATCGGATACCTTCTTTTTCATTTGTGTATCTGAACAGAGAAATTAAAAATTAATGTTTTTTTCACGAGATTTTGTATTACTTTTCTGTCAAAGTCCAATCATATTTGATTATTTTTCATGGTAAAATAGAATCACAATCCTAAATGGTGAGTTATTGTTTGACAGAGAGACTTAAAAAGATTGTGTTATTGTACATTGGATCAAAAGAGTTTTCTAGCACTGGTGTGTAATAATATGTTATAGAGCCCAATATATTGCAATTGGGCCAACAGTGGCGGATTTAAGGGAGGAAGCCGGCGCACCCACCCTAAAATTTTCAAATTTAAGGTAAATTGTAGTGTCTTGTTCAGAAAAATGTACTAAACGATAAAAGAAGCAATAATTTCTTCCACTACCTGAAAAATAAATGGCAAAATCTTTTGATTTCTTGAATTACTTTATTGGGAGAACTTAATTTTTTCCAAAAACCCTTAAAATTTGGGTCATTTTATTAATTTCACCCCATTAAAAATGATAGAAAATAGTACAAATGACTAAATAGGAGATATATTTCAAGTCCTATATAATCCAGACCCCCTGCCTCATAAAGTGCCCCGCCCCACCACAATTCCTGAATCTGCCCCTGGTCAATGTAGGCCCGACACACATTGGGTCAGTGTAAGTCTCACACGTTGGGCCAGCATAGGCCCTACATGTTGGGCCAACGTAGAACCGATGAGCAAAATAATGTTGGGTCAATGTTGTTTGCCAACGTTGGGCCTATATAGTTCCTACACATTGGGCCAACGTAGGAACAACATGTTGGGCCAACGTAGGCCCTACACGTTGGGCCTACGTAGAACCGGTGAGCAAAATAACGTTGGGCCAACATAGTTTGCCAACGTTGGCCCGACGTAACAAGCATTGTTGGGCCTATGTTGGCACAACGTAGTCATGCTATCTGGGTAATAGTAGGGGTCTATAATATACCACCCTCTTTTTTATCACAAGACCACTTATCAATCGAAACACAAAACCTTTTTAGTTATATGGTCTTACCTCTAGATTTCATTTCCACCAAATTAGCACAGTCTGTGTATTATCTGGTATGCATGTAATGGCAACATTGATGATTGCACAACAGTGGGAAATTAAAATTTCTGGCCGTTTCATCACATATTCCCAAAAAATATTTTATAATTATATTTTGAAGAAAAAATCAAACATCACAAAAACGTTTATGATATTTGTGAATATAGTAACACAAGCAGATCGATCAATTAAAACAATATTCAATAAAAAAAAATTCAAGTTGAAATGACAACATGAAAATGAAAGTAGTGATCTATATTAGATATGTCGTTCTTGAAAATGTATAGATATTATTATTATTATTATTTTGTTGTTGAAAATACAGATACTATTTCATATGATTATTTTTTTTCAAAGTATGTCTTTTTTCATTTTGCAGATTTCAAAGATAAACAATCGTGTTATGCAATATTGTTACATTGTAAAATATACCTTGTTAATGTACAAATTGTCTAACATAACTTGTGAAATCGAAAGTAGCATGACTGAAGATTAATTAAGTGTACTGTTTTATAAGATGGCAAATAAAGGAATATGTTTGTGTGAAGTTTGTCAGAGCAGTACTCCGAAATACAAGTGTCCAAAATGTGTCATTAGATAGTAAGTGTACTCATTCATTTTCGTAATCTAAGCATGTAAACTTTATCTAATCTAGATAGTGTATTTTCTATGTACAGAAATCTCAGCGATATCGGATATTCGTCGAGACTAGATATTTGTCTTAAATGAATTTTTAAAAGTAGTACTTCTACTAGTAATGACCCTTCTTTCATTTTTTGAGTTTTACTTATGAATTACATGTAAGTAATTTTATTGTTATTGAAGTGTGCACGCATTATGGGTAAGTAATGGCACAGTGTGCGAAATCAGCCTTCAAGTTTGGATATCTTTCCTGGTCATTATATTTTAGATTGGAATAGACCTACGAAAAAAATGGGATGGAGCACAGTTCTTTAAAAAAATTATCACAGTATTAGTACAATGAAACGTCACAGTATTAGTACAATGACACATCACAGTATTAGTACAATGAAATGTCACAGTATTAGTACAATGACACATCACAGTATTAGTACAATGAAACATCACAGTATTAGTACAATGAAATGTCACAGTATTAGTACAATGACACATCACAGTATTAGTACAATGACACATCACCAGTGCTCGAGCTGGGCTTTGCCATTTTCGCCAATGGCGAATTTTTTTCAAAAATGGCGAAAAAAAATTGAAAGTGGCGAAAATCCCTTTTTGCAATTAATTGTATTTTAAATCCTTTGTCAGTGACGCATTATCGCCTGTTTGTTTATGCAGTCAAAATCTGTTTATTCAGTCAACGCGTGCGGCCGGAAATCTCGTGTCGCTCCAGTGCACACAGAGCTGGTCACAGCCTCAGGTAATTTATGGCTGTAAAAAAGTCGGTGATTATGTAATAAAGTACATTGGACAGCTGTTTACCCTGCTGTGGTCAATTGTTTAACATTTAAAGTCTTATTCATTATCGTGTTATCATCTCCACATTAATGACAATTCTTAACCAGAGAACCGACCGGTAATTAAATTGGCCGTATTATTGTGTATAATGTATATATGAATACATCAATTGTTTGTTTTTGCGGCCAAACTCGTTGATTACAAGATTTTGATGTGTTAGATTTTAGTTCGAATATTTCATAAACAAGGTGGTCGGTCACCATTGATATGGACATAGCAATTTTAGTAAATAATTTTCTTTTAAGTTTGGTGCGCAACAGTATAAAAATGCTAATCTCATAAGACTATGCACCCCATTCTATTTTGACACTAAACTTGTAGCTTCTGACCCTAGTCAGTCAAAAATTAAAAAAAATAACTATGTTTGGCTTTACAGTCAACCCCACCTGCTCAAACATCTGATTCTGTCTAAATTGCAAAATCTTCCATCAAAAACGAAAATTTAATTGGGAATCGTTGAGATACGACTCTAAATTGGGCTTGATATTTTGTGACATCTGCATTTCGGGCAATGTACACAATGTTTTCACTGAGGGGTGTAGCATCATGAAGTTTATATTTATATGATTTATTATCTGAATTTTGATTTCCATAATAGAATTTATCAAATAAATCAACTTCTTATTATTTCAGAAAGAAGTGTTTAGGTATGGTAGCTGGATATGATTAAGTAATTTAACTGATTCAAAATGCTAAAATAAGTGTAATGAATAAAATGATATATATTATGATGGAAATAATTGTAAAGCATGTGATTATTTGTGCCACGCCGCTCCCCGAAAAAGTGGCGAAAGGGAATTCTGGTCCAGTGGGAGCACTGCACATCACAGTATTAGTACAATGAAATGTCACAGTATTAGTACAATGACACATCACAGTATTAGTACAATGACACATCACAGTATTAGTACAATGACACATCACAGTATTAGTACAATGAAACGTCACAGTATTAGTACAATGAAATGTCACAGTATTAGTACAATGACACATCACAGTATTAGTACAATGACACATCACAGTATTAGTACAATGACACATCACAGTATTAGTACAATGAAACATCACAATATTAGTACAGTGAAATCCTGGCCATGATACAGTATTAGTACATTAGTACAATGAAATGTCACAGTATTAGTACAATGAAATCCTGGCCATACATTGGTAGTCATGAATGTATATGTAAATGTACGATTCTGAATTATATGAAATGAGTTGGTTTCAAATGTTTTATCATATATTGTAGTTGTTCTCTCAGCTGCTACAAGATTCATAAAGGTAAGTTGGCATTATTTATCATGATTACTATTAGAAATCAATAAAGTACATTGTAGTGTAAAACATGTAAATTAGAAAATATTTAACTAGCATCTGTCTTCAGATTTGAGGACCCTCGTGATTTTCAAACTAATAAAATCTGATTTATGCTGGAGATGAACTAGTAAGTAGTGGGGCCGGTGCATTAGATATCAGCAGCATTAATTTGGAGGCAGAAGTTAGTTAGTCTCATTCTATATGTAGTTCTTGTTGCTCTGTTTGATGTTTACCTCTTATTTAAGTGGTTAGTGTTAGATACATGACCTTTCTACTAGCTCTGGGTTGTGGTTTAAAGGGACTGCCTCACGTTTTTCAACATTTAGAAAAGTTCTGTTTATGTACCATTAAACACCTTAAAGTAAATGCATTTTATACTAGTCACATTTAGAATAGTTCTGTTTATGTACCAGTAAACACCTTAAAGTAAACGCATTTTATACTAGACACATTTAGAATAGAAGTATAAAATACCGAGCTAACCTTAAAAACTCATATAACACGATCAGTATAACCGGACAGTATTTCTGTTTATCCATACTTAATAATAATAACATGATCAGTATAACCGGACAGTATTTCTGTTTATCCATACTTAATAATAATAACATGATCAGTATAACCGGACAGTATTTCTGTTTATCCATACTTAATAAGAATAACATGATCAGTATAACGGACAGTATTTCTGTTTATCCATACTTAATAAGGAAGGTTTTTTATTTTCAGAAAATGTTTGCAGTCAGCTGTTACCTGACGATGCTCAAGATAAGAAACCAACTACCACAGGTATTAAGTGCATCGATGGTTTTAATATCCACTGCTTCTTCTATTAGGGCCCAGTCATGTGATGGGTGCCCCATAGTAATCACTCTGTCTGTCCACCGGTCTCTCTGTTCATCAGCTATTTCTCATGGCATACAATAACTTACGCTTACATTTGAAGATTTTCATAAATTTTCTACATAATACTTGGATTGGGCAGAGGAAGACACCCCTTTGATTTTCAGATTTATCAGTTTTGTTGGTACAGAGTTATGGGACTTAGAATTTTTTATTTCAAAATATCATTGCAGGGTCCTTTCTGACTTGTTAAGGTCTTGTACTTGTAGTTCCATCATTATGGACACAATGATCCAATTAAAGCCAGACCTCTCTGTTTACGCTATCAACAGAGGTCTGGTTTTAGTCAGATTGTTTTCACAACTTCTCAACTTGCTGAAAGTGAAAGCTTGTGATTTTTTTCTGATTGAAGTTTGTCTGTTGTCTGTCTGTCTGTAGACTTTTCATAGTTTCAATTCTCTCAAGAACCACTGGGCCTGTTTCAAACCAAACTTGGCACAAAGTAATGCCAGGAAAAGGGGATAAAATTTGTTCAGAGGAGTATCACACCCATTCTAATCCGAGAGGCTGAAAATGAGCTGGATGTTCAAATTCTCCTTAAAGCTGACATGAATTAATAAAATGAGCTGGATGTTTAAATTCTCCTTAAGACCCAGCTATACCACTGACCCAGGAAAAGCAAAACTTTCCTGAAATATTTGTATATATGAAAAAGATTCAACTTTGTTCAAGCCTGACCCTTAGGACAGGGCCACAATAGTGTTTTTCAAGTTTTACATAGGATATATAGGAAAATTTTAAAAAATCTTGATAACTTCAAAGGTACAGTTTATCATATTAATGCACATTAAAGTTTGGTCATGCTATTAGTAGTTTTCCCATGAAATAACACATCTACAAAACTTCATCTCTTTGACAGATCCACAAAATTTAATGTCCTTGAAAATTAATGAATCAAGAGGCACAAGGATACTATTTTCCAAATCATTATGCACTATTCGTCATAAAGTGTACGCTTAATTCGTTGCAGTTTTCACAATACGGCCACAGTTTGTCAGAAATGTTTTTCCTGCTATAAATTCAAGCCAAATTCACATACCACCATCCACTACCCTATTTTTGAAACAATTAAAATCTACACCGGGGTGTCATGTTTCAATCAGTCAGATCAAGGCTAAAGAAGTCACTATACTGTTAGTATTATTTTAGATACTGTTATAAGAAAATCAAAATGGTCACCGTCCCAAAAAATATTTTGCATTTATTAAATTGTAATGGTGATATTTTTAATTCAATAGTGGATAAATTTTATTGTACGACAAAATATTATATAATTGAAAATTTGTCACCTTTCTGATCAGCTGAAATCAACAAACTAGAAAAGATAGAATGTTATTTTTATCTGCACGTACCTTCAAGGTTAGTATAACATTTGATTTCTCCAACATCAGACCAAACTTAACTTGGAAGTTCAATAAAAATTCGCCTCTCATGGCACTTTTGACTAGGTCTTGCGTATTGTTGTAAAGAAAGGGTGACGTTCCTCACAAACAGGTAAGAACTGTTGAGTTTTAGTAATATCAAACACGATATAAAGATGGCTGATCAGATATCATTTGTTAAGTTCTAGTAGCTAGTTTCGATGTTTTGAATTATTTGGTCATATAATAAACAAAAACTTGCATCTCTAATAACTATTTACCTTGCCTTCTGGACTTGGTGAATATCGAACTTCTCAAGTAGCTAAAGTATTGTATTGACCACAAAATATCAATAATTTTGTATAAAATATGTATATCATAATTGTATTTTGAGGTGTTCAATGGATTAAAGGAAAATAAATATCAAACTATCAATTGATATTTTCCATCTTCAATTCATCATCAAACTTGTAATACTACCATTCTTTCCAAATCACTAAAGGTGATGGTTTAACAAATATTAACTGTATCTAAATTTGTTCACATTTGACATGACTCCAAGGGCCAGCAGGTTTAAGTCACAGTGAAGAATTTACACAAGAGAACACAACTGCTGATGAGGCCCATGGGCCTCTTGTTCTGTTTTGATTCTGATCAAGATAGAGGGCTCATGGTGGGTGTGACCAGTCAGTAGGGGATGCTTACTTCTCCTTGACACCTGATCCCCCCTCTGGTGTTTCGAAGGGTCTGTTTGCCCTGTTCTCTATTTTGTATTCTCTATAGGATTTACACATTGGTCACTGTTTCTTATCTTCAACTTTTTCATTCTGATTTATTGTATGTTCAGACACTCAAACATTTCCGTTTTACTTAGAATATTCAAAAAACCAGAAAACTGCAAATTTTCAAAATAATTTTCACAGAGTCACATGAGGCACCAAAGAAAATACCAGAATTTGACCTTAAAGAGACAGAGGACAGAGTTCGACCCGAGACACTTCAATGTTTAAGTAAGGAGTACATGTATATGTTCATACAAATTTTCTGATCAAAATTAGTTGGTTGTCTTTTGATCTTTATTGCTTGTGTTTGGCTCTAAATAGTTTGACATTTTGAATTCCTCAGAACCCCTGGTTCTTCTTCATCCCTGCAGAAAGAGGGATTTGAAGTTTTTATACTTCCATCCATCTGTCCGTCCGAAAAAAATTAAATGCTGTTGAACGTAGTCAGTTTTGAGGAAATATTATAAAGTGAGTGTATGGTTTATCCTTTTAACTCCTCTCACAGTTTTAAAGCTAGGGCCTTTGTAAACACTTTGAAGATGTGCGTATTGCCAGGATTCAAGGGTGTGTTTTACAAAAGAACTTACGACTTACGACCAACTTTACATACTGGAATTTTCCAGTTTATTGTAAGATAATTTGCTCTAAATGCAAAATATTTTTTTAAAATGTTGAAAAATAAGCCTTAGAAAAAATTTTCTTCATTCATTTAAAGTAACAACTGTGTAATACACTTTAAGACTTGCGACTTTGTTGTAAGTTGTTTTGATTCTCAATAAATGGATGTCTTGTTGAGGGAGGATTGAGGAGATATGAGAACACAAGAAATTCATTAAGAAAAGGAAAGTATTGCATTCATATAATACTGAGCTGATGTAATCGATTTTGTGTATACTCTGGGGCCTCTGTGGCCGAGTGGTTAGAGCATCGCGCTCAAAATCACACGACCTCTCACCTCTGTCGGCACGGGTTCGAATCCCGATTGCGCTCGTAAGTGAGAAAGTTTCCCAGTTTACTTTCGGAAGGTCGGTGGTCTCTTCCCAGGTATATTGTATCTGAGTTCTCTCTTCCACCAATAAAAACTGGGCGCAACCAGATAACTGAAAAATTGTTGAGTGTGGCGGAAAACATCCAACAATCATGTATAATCATGTAAAAGTACATTTATTGCTACATTAAAAAATTCAAATTCTGCAAGATTCAAACGATTCATTAGTTAACCCATATATTGAATAAGCTACCCTAAATAGATATGAAAATTTAGAAAACCAGGTAATATATTGCTGACCTCCCTTTATTCATATGTCACAAAACAAAGTATGTCACAGCTTGATGATGGCTAATATTACCTTATGTAAAGTTCTATAACTCCTGACATTTTTGTCATGTTTGTTAATCAATGTCACAAAACAAACATCTTATATTCAGATAACCCTATATAACCTTCTCATGGGTGTATTATGTACCGTTTACGGTACTCTTGTTCAAATGAAGGATCACACTGCTTACAAAGGGAGATAATAGGAATATGGTGAAATGGGATTGGGTCAGTCACAAAATTTTCTCCGTAAAATTTGGTCCAGGATCAAGCAAACTCAAAGCATCTTTAATATATACTGAGAAGGAGATTCTCCTAATGATAGTGTGAGGGACCAGAATTTATATAGCCTGATAATGATAGTGTGAGGGACCAGAATTTAGCCATAATATTTTTTCTAAAGTGATGCATAAATTACGATGTCATGACATACTCTACTACATTAATTGTAATTAAATAGATTTGTCTGTTTCCTGATCTGTTAGATCTACATGTATATATGGACCATGAATATCGGCTTGGATAGCTCATTGGTTAGAGCACCTGACTAGTAATGCAGGGGTCCTGGGTTGGGAGTTACATAGCAGATTATATTAATAAAACAATTATTACAACCATTATCAAGCCATAGTCTTGATAATTTTCCTCTTGGGTCTGTGACCAACCTCGTATGTTATTACCCTCAGCCATTGGCCTCAGGTAATGGCACGCCAGTTTGGTCACAATCTCTCAGGGAAAATATTCTGGACTAGTATGACCTGATGATGGGTTTATATTCAGTACTAGTATGGCCTGATAATGGGTTTATATAACCTGATAATGGGTTTATATTCTGTACTAGTATGGCCTGATAATGGGTTTATATTCTGGACTAGTATGCCTGATAATGGGTTTATATTCTGTACTAGTATGGCCTGATAATGGGTTTATATTCTGGACTAGTATGACCTGATAATGGGTTTATATTCTGTACTAGTATGACCTGATAATGGGTTTATATTCTGGACTAGTATGACCTGATGATGGGGTTATATTCAGTACTAGTATGGCCTGATAATGGGTTTATATTCTGTACTAGTATGGCCTGATAATGGGTGTATATTCTGTACTAGTATGGCCTGATAATGGGTTTATATTCTGGACTAGTATGACCTGATAATGGGTTTATATTCTGTACTAGTATGGCCTGATAATGGTTTTATATTCTGGACTAGTATGGCCTGATAATGGGTTTATATTGCCTGATAATGGGTTTATATAGCTTGATAATGGGTTTATATAGCCTGATAATGGGTTTATATTCTGGACTAGTATGGTCTGATAATGGGTTTATATTCTGGACTAGTATGGCCTGATAATGGGTTTATATAGCTTGATAATGGGTTTATATTCTGCACTAGTATGACCTGATAATGGGTTTATATAACCTGATAATGGGTTTATATTCTGTACTAGTATGGCCTGATAATGGGTTTATATTCTGGACTAGTATGCCTGATAATGGGTTTATATTCTGTACTAGTATGGCCTGATAATGGGTTTATATTCTGGACTAGTATGACCTGATAATGGGTTTATATTCTGTACTAGTATGACCTGATAATGGGTTTATATTCTGGACTAGTATGACCTGATGATGGGTTTATATTCAGTACTAGTATGGCCTGATAATGGGTTTATATTCTGTACTAGTATGACCTGATAATGGGTTTATATTCAGTACTAGTATGGCCTGATAATGGGTTTATATTCTGGACTAGTACGGCCTGATAATGGGTTTATATTCTGGACTAGTATGGCCTGATAATGAGTTTATATTCTGTACTAGTATGGCCTGATAATGGGTTTATATAGCTTGATAATGGGTTTATATTCTGCACTAGTATGACCTGATAATGGGTTTATATAACCTGATAATGGGTTTATATTCTGGACTAGTATGGCCTGATAATGGGTTTATATTCTGGACTAGTATGCCTGATAATGGGTTTATATTCTGTACTAGTATGGCCTGATAATGGGTTTATATTCTGGACTAGTATGACCTGATAATGGGCTTATATTCTGTACTAGTATGACCTGATAATGGGTTTATATTCTGGACTAGTATGACCTGATGATGGGTTTATATTCAGTACTAGTATGGCCTGATAATGGGTTTATATTCTGTACTAGTATGACCTGATAATGGGTTTATATTCAGTACTAGTATGGCCTGATAATGGGTTTATATTCTGGACTAGTACGGCCTGATAATGGGTTTATATTCTGGACTAGTATGGCCTGATAATGAGTTTATATTCTGTACTAGTATGGCCTGATAATGGGTTTATATTCTGGACTAGTATGACCTGATAATGGGTTTATATTCTGTACTAGTATGACCTGATAATGGGTTTATATTATGGACTAGTATGGCCTGATAATGGGTTTATATTGCCTGATAATGGGTTTATATAGCCTGATAATGGGTTTATATAGCCTGATAATGGGTTTATATTCTGGACTAGTATGGTCTGATAATGGGTTTATATTCTGGACTAGTATGGCCTGATAATGGGTTTATATAGCTTGATAATGGGTTTATATTCTGCACTAGTATGACCTGATAATGGGTTTATATAGCCTGATAATGGGTTTATATTCTGGACTAGTATGGCCTGATAATGGGTTTATATTCTGGACTAGTATGCCTGATAATGGGTTTATATTCTGTACTAGTATGGCCTGATAATGGGTTTATATTCTGGACTAGTACGGCCTGATAATGGGTTTATATTCTGGACTAGTATGGCCTGATAATGAGTTTATATTCTGTACTAGTATGGCCTGATAATGGGTTTATATAGCTTGATAATGGGTTTATATTCTGCACTAGTATGACCTGATAATGGGTTTATATAACCTGATAATGGGTTTATATTCTGGACTAGTATGGCCTGATAATGGGTTTATATTCTGGACTAGTATGCCTGATAATGGGTTTATATTCTGTACTAGTATGGCCTGATAATGGGTTTATATTCTGGACTAGTATGACCTGATAATGGGTTTATATTCTGTACTAGTATGACCTGATAATGGGTTTATATTCTGGACTAGTATGACCTGATGATGGGTTTATATTCAGTACTAGTATGGCCTGATAATGGGTTTATATTCTGTACTAGTATGACCTGATAATGGGTTTATATTCAGTACTAGTATGGCCTGATAATGGGTTTATATTCTGGACTAGTACGGCCTGATAATGGGTTTATATTCTGGACTAGTATGGCCTGATAATGAGTTTATATTCTGTACTAGTATGGCCTGATAATGGGTTTATATTCTGGACTAGTATGACCTGATAATGGGTTTATATTCTGTACTAGTATGACCTGATAATGGGTTTATATTATGGACTAGTATGGCCTGATAATGGGTTTATATTGCCTGATAATGGGTTTATATAGCCTGATAATGGGTTTATATAGCCTGATAATGGGTTTATATTCTGGACTAGTATGGTCTGATAATGGGTTTATATTCTGGACTAGTATGGCCTGATAATGGGTTTATATAGCTTGATAATGGGTTTATATTCTGCACTAGTATGACCTGATAATGGGTTTATATAGCCTGATAATGGGTTTATATTCTGGACTAGTATGGCCTGATAATGGGTTTATATTCTGGACTAGTATGCCTGATAATGGGTTTATATTCTGTACTAGTATGGCCTGATAATGGGTTTATATTCTGGACTAGTATGGCCTGATAATGGGTTTATATTCTGGACTAGTATGGCCTTATAATGGGTTTATATTCTGGACTAGTATGGCCTGATAATGGGTTTATATTCTGGACTAGTATGCCTGATAATAGGTTTATATTCTGGACTAGTATGGCCTGATAATGGGTTTATATTCTGGACTAGTATGGCCTGATAATGGGTTTATATTCTGGATTAGTATGGCCTGATAATGGGTTTATATTCTGGACTAGTATGCCTGATAATGGGTTTATATTCTGGACTAGTATGGCCTGATAATGGGTTTATATTCTGGACTAGTACGGCCTGATAATGGGTTTATATTCTGTACTAGTATGGCCTGATAATGAGTTTATATTCTGGACTAGTATGACCTGATAATGGGTTTATATTCTGTACTAGTATGACCTGATAATGGGTTTATATAGCTTGATAATGGGTTTATATTCTGGACTAGTATGCCTGATAATGGGTTTATATTCTGTACTAGTATGGCCTGATAATGGGTGTATATTCTGGACTAGTATGACCTGATAATGGGTTTATATTCTGTACTAGTATGACCTGATAATGGGTTTATATTCTGTACGAGTATGACCTGATAATGGGTTTATATTCTGTACTAGTATGACCTGATAATGGGTTTATATTCTGCACTAGTATGACCTGATAATGGGTTTATATTCTGTACTAGTATGGCCTGATAATGGGTTTATATTCTGTACTAATATGCCTGATAATGGGTTTATATAGCCTGATAATGGGTTTATATTCTGCACTAGTATGACCTGATAATGGGTTTGAGAATTGTGTAATACAGGATTTGCTTCTCTATTGGTACATAAGGACCACACAGTATTGATTGTACAGTTACTACCAGTAAATCTGTGAGATATATAATTGTACAGTTACTACCAGTAAATCTGTGAGATATATAATTGTACAGTTACTACCAGTAAATCTGTGAGATATATAATTGTACAGTTACTACCAGTAAATCTGTGAGATATATAATTGTACAGTTACTACCAGTGAATGTGTGAGATATATAATTGTACAGTTACTACCAGTAAATCTGTGAGATATATAATTGTACAGTTACTACCAGTGAATGTGTGAGATATATAATTGTACAGTTACTACCAGTAAATCTGTGAGATATATAATTGTACAGTTACTACCAGTAAATCTGTGAGATATATAATTGTACAGTTACTACCAGTAAATCTGTGAGATGTATAATTGATTACATGTAATTAGATTTTAATGTGAAGCTGTACATCTGTTGTTTACTAGTTTTGTGAAACACAGATCTTTACAGTAATTTCTTATCTTGTTCCGCTTCTCATACAGTGTACCCAACTATTCACTCAAACACCGGTTTATATACACCAGTTTGATTTTTTACTCCAGGAGAAAGCCCAGACCTCCTGCTGGCCCTGATTTATATACACCTGTTTGATTTTTTACTCCAGGAGAGAACCCAGACCTCCTGCTGGCCCTGGAGAACCCCCACCTCCGGTCCCTGATGACAAACCTGGTATCCTCAAACAATCCTTCAGAAGACATGGAGAGGGTCATGAGGGAACCCCTATTTTTGGAATTTTCTGACCAATGTCTGAAGGTTGTAGACAATAATTCTCCGATGAAGGTGCCAGAAGGCTGATGGACACAGGATAGAATGTGTTTTGTGTATATATAATGAAATCATTAACTGGACCACGGACAGTAGTATTAAACAGAATAAGTTGATTGAGTGGTTTGATACCCGTAGCAGTTGTGTTTAAGCAGTCATATGTAAGCACAGCATAATTACTGTAGCAAACTAAAAAGACACAAAGTTAACAATAACATTTTCTTTAGAAAAGACTTGAATTTGTGTAGAGCATGTTTAGGGTAAGGACAACAAATGTTGTGAATTTATTTGGCTCTCAGAGGGATTGGGGGGGGGGGGTCAAAGGATAAAAAAATTATGACATTTTTAATGTAGCAGACAAACTATGTACATTATGAGGAGTAAGGAAGTTCATGTATATACCAAAATTGTAAAAATCATGACTCTGGCTCAGGAGTTCTGGCAATCTGATTAAGATACAGGACTCTCAAATAGCACACAGTATTTTAATCAGATTGGGGTTCCGGTGCTAGGCTGGGGCTCTATGGCTTATATAGTGGAAGAACACTGTTTGTTTTAAAGTTTTCATTTGGACTCCTGAACAGCAAACAAACAGAATGGATGTCTGTACTAAAATGTCTTTGATAGAATAGATATGTTTGTTATGGAGAAGCACTGAAAGAAATAAACATCATTTAAATCATAAATAACTCAGATCTAGCTAAAGTTTGAAAGATGTAATCATTGCACCATCAGGTGAATGGTGAGACTCATGGACCTCTTGTCAATGTTACATATTGTATGTAAAGCTGGAGTTTTCTCTGGGATCTGGTAATTGTTGAAGATGCTATAGTTCTCGTATATCAGGTCGGATTGCAGGACATCAAGGTTAAATGTCCCTAAAATTGTTGAGTAAGACCAATTTTGTTACATACATATTGAAAAGGATTTGAATATACCTAAGTAATTTTCAATAGAAGTATTTTGATTTTTCTGAAGTGTCTGATTTGATTTCAGGTAAACAGGCATTTGAATATCATCATGGTAATGGAACGCTAAAAATTGAATCATTATTCTGATATTTACTATATTGATGCTGAATATCGGCATGTACGGTCCCTGGCGACGATATGTTTGAGAATTGTCACTTGGTATATTAGAGTGTCTCGGCTGCAATATGTGCCGTGGATATGACTGTCATCGACATCAGTTGTCGCAAAGATGTGCCATGAACGTTTATACGAACTGTTGCTAGTTACAATGTGTACGACGGCCGTCAGCGGAAATGGTTGCTGGCTACAACATTCGTCACCGTGCATGTTACCGCCATGAAACATATTGTTGCCCAGGCATGCTTGTATACTGCTAATCTAGCACATATGTTGCCAGCAACCACAGCAGTTACGTTCGTAGCACTTACTGTAGCTGCTGAATTTGGTTGGTTGTATAACATGCTAGGGCAACAATATATGCTAGGGCGATAGTATTGGTGCGGTAACTTGAAGAGGTATAGCGCTCTCCTCGGTTATCTCGCCTAAATGATCATTATATTGTCCATCACCTGTTACTATTCCAGAGTTCCATTCTGCCCGAGCCGCGTCAAACCTAAGACATTTTACATTGATAGTGGTGATTCTTTCGTCAAGCACTTAGGATTAAAAGTGAAACAAACTAAGGTCTTATGCCACAGTAGGCGTCGGCAGGATCGAGACGACACTCAGTGTTGCAGCATAGATCAGATCGTGGCTCTATTTCTTAAACCTATTTTGATGGGGGAGGGACAGGCATTCAGATTAAGTCAACTTCTCCTCAGTACACAAAATTTATTGTGTAGTATTGAGATAAACAACATACGGATGAATGTACTATCGTTAACATGTACTTTTCTGCTAACACAACATAGCGATCAGATTGAGCAGTAGGGTTGGAAAACTATCTTTAAAACCTTGCGACTGATACTACTAGGTGTGCTAGACTGCAAGTGATACACAAATAAAGGAAAAGACAATTAGAACTCTTTATTGTACATACATTGTGTTGATTTTTGACACGAAGACTACGTTAAACCAGAAATCTGACAATGCAGTATTTTAGTGTTATGACATGTATAAAACATTTTCCAATCCGAAAACGGAAATTGCATTATTATCCACACTTAAATTTACCCATTTCTATCCTTACCATAGACTACCTCTTCATTACCACTACTGTACAACTATGGAATGGACTACAATTATCCATTAAGTTATCGTCCTTTATTTTAAACATCATATTATTAAAGCTGTATGACCCGATATCCATGTATTATTTTTGTACATAATTACTTTAAAGCAGATTAATTACTTTATAAAGTTATTAACTTTCCCTTAATTACATGCTTAAAAACATCTGCATGTTAAAGAAAACAGTGCGAATATTATTTAGAAAGTAAATATAGTGGGTACATATATAAATCATCCCATAATAGACGTCTATAAATAGACCCACCCGCGTCAGGGGAAACCCAACATGATGTATTAACTCATACGCATCTGTCTAGTTTTAAGGCTGAAAGAGCGTAAAACAACGAATTACTACGAGGCATTTGATATTTCTTTTTCTATTAAACTTATGGTACGGTACTGTTATAACAAAATACACAGCTTTACATAGATAAGACCACCGATGATCTGAAAGTTTGAACTGGTCACGTGACTGTCACTTGAAATGGCAAAGTGACGCGGTTATTTGTAAACATCGATTTAAAATCAAATAATTTGAGTTAAAACAGGTGAAATAATTTATGATATGTCGTACAGCCTCATAACTACATATGTGCGATGATTTAATAGCGTTTTTACGAGATGGAAAAAAATATTGTAATTCGGACCATACAGCTTTAAGAAATACATTGCACACAAACTATATGCCTCTTCTGAATCTGCGTATTGTGTTGGATATGATATAATGTGATAACATTGTTGTTCATTATATTCACTGTATCATAGTTGCCAACCGCCAACATGTAAAATGAGGGTCATGACCCTCTTTGAAAAACAAAAAATCTGCATGACGGCAATTCTTCAGTTAAGCGATGTGGCGTATGGGCCCCTTGTTATATTCTTGCACAACAGCTTTATCATTTCACATTTACTTTCCTCCGCTTGCGAGGTCAACAGGGTACCAGTTTAGGCAAATGAGAACAGGGAATTATTTTGTAATTACTATCGTATCCAATGTGTTTGTAAACATTCTGAAGAACTTTTTGTGATTTTCTACTTATGACCTTAAATTTTGCCACCTTTTTTGGAACATGCAAAATTTCACCAATATCTTAGACCGAGAGCAGATACTCGGGTGTGCCACAGGTGCTTGGGTTCAGGACCCCCCCCCCCCCTTTAAAAAAAAAAAAAAGCCCTCAGTTCTGTTATAATAACCAGTGAGGGTATTTTTTAAAAGGGGCTTATTTTGGACTCTAGGGGTATTCAAGACGTTGTTGACATGTATTAGAAATATTTTCAATTTTTTTTTTTAAATCAACTCGTATAGCTTATTCGGAGGGGGGCGGGGTCCTGAACCCAAGCACCTGTGGGGGTGTGCGGGGTTTTAAGGTCTCGTGCAGAAGACCACGACGCTTTCTTCTAATACATATACTAAGCACTAGACAGAGCCTCAGTACAGTCGATCCTGTGCTTAAAGACTCCGGTTTGTTGCGGTTGAAACTCGAACATACATGTGACCTACAGCATATGAACTGAGTATTGGTAATAGTAAAATTGTTTGATGATTATAGTCTGATTTTTTTTTTACATGTAATTATTCACAGGTTTTCACCAGTCTTTATTATCACCGATACAACTCTGATCATTGAAACAGTACTAGGACGATGTTAATGATAAGATTTTGGTGCAATATATCATAAAAGTTTGCATATTGGAGTGGATATGTACACGAGTTATGTGTATAATGAAGTGTGTACAATATTAAGTATTAGTGATACCGGAGATCATCAAGAATATTCCCCGCACGGTTACACTGCTTATCGTAACAGCCGGTCAAGATACCGCTTCAACCATTTCCGTGGCGTAGCGGCAGAACTGTAGCTCTTTGGTGGAAAAATCGGTCTGTCCTAATATTAATCCGAGATTCCTCTGACTCTTACCCCCGCTTTTATATTTGACATGTGCGGGGGAGAGTCAGAGCGGACTCCATATTGAAAAGTGGGAATTCAGCGACACCAGCTGGTGTCGCTGCTTTACCTACCTCTTACAACTTTATTTCGCGGACCCATCTTCCAAGACGCGATTATTCATTTATCGGAAGATTATTCTACAAATACATCATGATTAATACGATGCTATCGCCGTTTAAACGATGGAATTTTGTGTTTATATGTGCTGACGTCATGCGCAAAGAAATCAAATGGCGAGGCGGCGACCTAATTCAAGTGATGCTCCATTTGTCGGTGTTAGGGCCGTTTAAACGGCGATAGCATCGTATTAATCATGATGTATTTGTAGAATAATCTTCCGATAAATGAATAATCGCGTCTTGGAAGATGGGTCCGCGAAATAAAGTTGTAAGAGGTAGGTAAAGCAGCGACACCAGCTGGTGTCGCTGAATTCCCACTTTTCAATATGGAGTCCGCTCTGACTCTCCCCCGCACATGTCAAATATAAAAGCGGGGGTAAGAGTCAGAGGAATCTCGGATTATCCTAATATGAGCTGCAGCTATGGCATATCCCAAATAACACAATGTGTTGTGGAGGCACATCCCATAGAAACAATGGGAGAGGGGACATATTTACATCCAAAAAGTTTCGACTGAATCCTGCCAAGAAATATTTTAGAATTCCCTTCCGTGCCCTTGACCCCTGACCTTATATATCGATAGTTATGAATATTTCAAGTAATTCCCTACTGTGGTCTTGGCCTTTGATAATCAATAAGGTTCGATAACTCGCGATTGGGAACAAGTATACAAAGTTTGATGACCCTGGTCTACAGTTGTTTTTTTTAAATCTTGCCCACACATACCCCCCCCCCCCCCCCCACACACACACACAGCGCAGCATTACAACACCCCCAGTGGCGGATTAATTAATAATGATAATAATAATATCCTTTTTTATACGGGATTGCACAATTAGTTATATAAACTAGTTTACTGTGGTCTTGTCTATAACAATTATACATATCAAGAACATATATCACAAACTATGGAAATATCACAGTTTATATACATACAGATAAGAACTACATAAAACGAGACCATAAACACAAGAGTATTATTGAGGATCAAAGTAATGTTTGAGATAGGCTGATTTAAAAGATGTGGTAGTTGTGCATTTTCTAATAAAATCTGGTAACGAGTTCCATAAAATTGCTGCTGAAATGATAAAACATCTTCTAAAATACGTCGTTAGATATAATTTCACCGATGAAAACACGTTTTAAACTATAATTTACAATTCATAAACCTAATTTGTCAAATTAAAACTACGTTTCACTAATTTTTTTAAATTTGAGAATTTGGCATACCATAAATAGCAGTACCCGTGACAAGTGCCCGATACAAACAATGACTCAGAAAATGCTTCATTAATTTGGAGGTCATACACCTTTCGCACAATAACATACGTTATTCATATTAATGTGTATTCATATTAATGTGTATTCATATTAATGTCTTCATGTTTTGTCTAGATTGGCACTATACACGTAATATCTATAAGTTGAAAGATGGTTCACACCGTCATTGTGGTAAAATATAGATTACAAATGTCAAAATACTTTTAAAGACACCCAATACACTGCCGATTGCTTCAAGGATAATGGGAAATTCTGAAAGGTCTATAGCACAGATCTAGGCAGCAAAGTGCTATTTAGACAAAACAATATATTAATTGAAACGGGTGCTGAACGAGGAGTCATTGCTTGAGAGATACCAGGTATCCAAAGTCCAGCGATGAAATGTTAATCAACAATTTACGATTCTTCATTTGTTTCCTACATGTATTAACATGTACAATTTCTTCTTTCTGGTAGTTTTTATTACTGTTTACAAGGATTTATTTTTGCATATTTACCATTTCTGTAGAATTGCACAAAAGTCTGATAAAGAGGAGGATTGAGAACAATTTCAAAAGGTGGGTGGGATTGAAGACCCACACAATGGCAAAAATTACCATTTTTATTTATAATGTTCAGCCAAGGTGCAACCCTTGTAATCCCCCCCCCTCAGATCCGCCACCGTGATACGAACCAATGCAGGTGTATGTAACAGCAGACTCACGGACAAAAACGCTTACCTGCCAACTCGGTGATAAGAATATTTATTGATTGGCAATCACGAGCTGATAGTACGTAAAATAGTACATTTTTACCAAAAGTAATTTCTTTTAATTATGACTCATTGTAAAAACTTTATTATTACGAATACATGCATAATGTTTAACTACAGTCTGTATTTATGTACCTCATGTTTATATATTTGCCTATTTTTTATGTATATTTTATGACGGACAGGCCAAAAACTATATGTCCCCCAATCTTCGATTCCGAGGGCATAAAAATGATGAGCTATATTGTGTATGATTTAAAACAAACAAATGTTTTTGCATTGTTTCAAATATCACTGGGTAAAAAGTTGGTTATATATTGATTTTTTTGTTGTTGCTAAATATACCTCTAATTATTTCTCAGTGTACACATTGTCCCAAACTTGCTCCTATAGATTCGTAATAAGCCAATCGTCCCAGGATTCTGGCAGATCACATAAAACATGCGTTCATTAATTTGTCGCTGTAGAGGTGTGGATTCTACAAGGTCCCTGCTCGAAATCTCTAGACGCATCCAGTTAGCTGGTCACATCCAGTCACCTGGCCACTTGATTCAGCAGTGTTTGAATATTGCCCTAATTCCAGTGATTAACTCCTCCAGCAATCAGATCATGTTAAGGTAGCTCCATCCTCATGTGACTTATCAATATTAAAGGTTAAAAGTGGAAAAACTGTATTGATTTCCACTCAATATAGTTTAATATAATTCATAACCAAAGAAAATATATATGTTGCCACCTTTTTAAAGATGTCAGACATACAAAAACAGAAGTATACATCAACATCAGAAAATCACATATTTTCGTTAAACAGAATAATAAACATAGATAAAAACTTGTTGAAATGACAAAATTTAAATATCAACAGTTTTAAAAAACTGATTAATTCATAAATATGTATAGATTAATTGCGGATACTAGGTAAACCAATGTATAATAGACATCAAGTAGAGGGAATTCCAGCATAGGAGTTATTGCCCTTGACAAAATTATTTTAATCATAAATAATTGATTATCTATGAAAAATGTAAACTTTTTAGTATTAATAGTATACCAGATTTTTTATTATATCTAGTGAATAAAATTCCTCAGAAAGACATATTTCTATCATGCGCAAAGTTTAATTTATTAAGATTTTTGCAAAAACCTATGACATCACATGAGGATCGATCAACCTTAAAAGACTCCACAGATGGAAATCTGAATGTATGATGATACCAATCACTGCATCCCATAATAAACAGTAGCTTATGGTACCAGGAACTTCACAAACCATCATTATGCTGAAACTTGGCGTTTGCTATGGACTTATTATGTTATGCCTGTTATGGTTCTCAAGAACCAAAACATAACGCTCGTATAAAGAATTGGGGTGGGGGGTGGGGGGGGGGGTCATCTTCCTCACCAGCATCCCCTTGATACATGTTGTCTACAACCAAGCATGGGTGGGGGGGGGGGGGGTCATCTTCCTCACCAGCATCCCCTTGATACATGTTGTCTACAACCAAACATGGGTGTCTAAAGAATGACAAATACGTCACATGTACTTCCGCTCGGATATTAACCAATGAGACAATTTCCCCACCCTTATTGATTAGGATCCTCCACAGATCATCAATTATTATCTCTCTCAGGCTCTTGCATTCACTCAATAAATTGAAAAATATCACAACCTTCTCCCAATACCCCAAATAGTAATGCAATTGACATATTTTAATATATATTTGGTACATGTAAAGGGATTCCAGTCAAGTGTATACATACCGGCTGTTCCCTAATTTTTACATTTTTAGGGATTAGAACTTTAAATCACAATTTAAGTCCCATTTGGATTAAACTCCACCAATCTGCAAATTTGTGATCATCAATCATAGTCTAATTAACACTGTGTAGCGGTCAGCCGGGTTCGATCGCCGGTGGCCAGATAGCTCAGTTGGTAGAGCGATTCAGGGGCCCGGGTTCGAATCCCGGTCTGATATGTTGCATTTTCTCTCTTCCTGTTACATTTGGTTGACCACCCCTAGAATTGCAGGTGAAAGTTCTGCCAGGGAAAAAAAAAAAGAATCTAGGTTGGGTCTTTGAGGATGAAGACAATTTAAGGAAGGACGAATGTAGTGGTCAGCCGGGTTCGATCGCTGGTGACCAGATAGCTCAGATGGTAGAGCACCTGACCAGAGATTCTGGGGACCTGGGTTTCGAATCCTGATCTGGTCCGTTGCATTTTTTAACTTCTTGGTACAACTGAACCAATCACAGCCTTTGCCCGCAATCTACGAGATAAATCACTAGGGCATCAGTGTCCCTCGGACTGCGAAACAAAAAGATCACTCAACGTACTGAAATTAGAATTATGTACAAACGAACATGTTACGTCAAGCAGAGAAAGCGGAATAACGCCATCAAGTTTGGTATGAATAATACATGTACAACCCCAAAACCCACGCATTGAAATAAAGCCATGTTCCAATCACTATAAATAAACCCCAAAAAATCATTGCTAGTATATATCAGCCAGTAAGGCCAGTCAGTAATCGAAAGAACAACACAATGCTTCTTTTCGAGGTAAGCTAGGCCCAATCGGGAAATGCATGTGCAGCTTGCCGCCTCCAACACATTCAAATTTTGAAAACAATCCATTTTCCGCCACTAAGGCAAACTGAGTACCACTCAGCACCTCACCCAGAGGCAATAAATACGATACCATTAAGGTATAAAAAAAATATCGTCCACCTAGACCTTAAAGAAATCACTAAGGTCCAGCCACCTTCGATTTAATACGGTACCACCTAGACATAAAATATATCGGCCACCTAAGGCCTTAGAGGTCGAGCCACCAAGGCTATATGAAGTAATAAAAATTACCACTCCTAAATACGGAAAGCGGCCTAAACACCGTAAAAAAGACCCGCTGGAGAAAATGCATGGATGTCTAAAGAGTGACTGATACGTCATATGTACATGTACTTCCGCTTAGATATTAGCCAATGAGGCTATCCTTGCATACACATTGTTTTGACAAGTGGTATAGTGGCCTTGTTGTTCTTACTGATGATGTTTATCATCTACTTTTGATAAAATCTTGAGTCCTTGTTTTTGCTGTTCCGACTGATTTGAAGAAAATTATATAAACATACATAAAAATAAAAGGAGGAAGCTACCACGAAAGACTTTTATTTTCTGGACCCATCAGTAGATAGAACTTGAACCCTTTCATCCAAGAACGCAGTCGTTTTCAATCAATAGGGGTCGAAATTGAGAAAAGTCACTACACAACGGACACACAGATGACAGACAAAAACTCCATTAAGAACCCTTGTAGACATTCGCACAAAGTTCGTGGTGGCTCAGAGTTAAAGGACACAACGCATGTTTCTAAACCTTTTCAGCAAAATTAACTATTTTTATGCCTAAAACTACTTTAAATGTGTTTTAAATGAAATATTTTGCGTAGTTTTCGAGTTTGAAAGCGATGAAATTCAAATCTTGCGATATGCATATTTTCTTTCGCTAGTTTACGCGCCATTATGTGTGACGTCATATGCGCCCTCGGGTTTGAAAACATCTATTAGCCATTTCATAAACAGATTAGATTTAATCGACAAAAAACCCAATTATCACGTTAACGGCTTGTAAATGATAATGCATTAAGATGTTTTGTGCCGTGCTCGGGTGTACTAGTTGTCGGTAGAAAAGATTTAGACTGAGTATTTTTCAATATTTCGAAGGAACTTTGTGATCGAGAGGTCGTGCGATCGAGCCTTGGCCACGTCAAACCTAAGAAGTAAAAATATGTGGTAATTGTTCGTCTGTAAATTACGGAAACGTATAACCGCCTCGTGTTGTTGTGTTATACCTCAAAATGGCAAAATAAAATTAGTGTCATCTTCCAATGAAATGTTTATAACGTCAAAATTATGTCGACTTGTACGAGGAGATCAGAAAAAATCGATATACCGGTACTTTGGATAATTTTACCGCCCTCTTCCAGCTTTATCGACTTTAATCATATCATGATAACTTTATATGATATCAATAAATATAACATAACTAATGCACGCAATTATTCAGAACTCGTTCTTAAATTGATTTGAATTAAAGATATTGTTCATTCAATTCATGTGCGCAACAATTCAAACACGTATTTAAAAAAGTCCTTCCTCTATGCACGAACATTTATGAGAATTTATAATCGGCAGATTATAATCATATCTTGTTCCGATGGGGTTTCCAACAGTTTATGGGTACAAGATGTAAGCTAAATTTTGTCACACTTGCTGGAATAATTTCTTTTATAAACTCTATGTTTCTTATCAGTTTTAATGAAAACAGATCAAGGTCTTCACCTACAGATGATGACATCTCAATATGAGGTAAACATTCATGGAGGGTCGTAAAGCAAATAAACAAAATTTTACGATACACTTTGTTGCTAGGGGATACCCGACTCTGAGGATCCCTTGTTAAACGGCGCGTTAATTCAAAATGAGCTGCTGGTGAAGATAGTATGTATAACAATGACAATATCTTTATTCTATTAAAATGGATTACAGTATATAGAAGTAAACAGAATGAACATACTACTTATGCAAGTGGCGGGTGAAGGTACAATTTGAAAAAAAAAAAATATTATAATGTTGTACATGTATAGATTTAAAAATATATATTTTTGTAATTGAAATACTGTAATTATGCTTCGTGTATTGTTGAACGCAAATGCCTTTCTTGCGATATACATGGGCCACATCGCCAACCTGAAACCTGAGTCACCTTGGCATATATTTAAAGATTTTACCTATATTTTCGCATGTAAAATTTGATCCCTTATTATGACCCCAACCTACTACCAGGGCCCATGATTTTAACAAACTGAAATCTGCACTAAGTGAGGAAGCTACCTTCTAAATTTGAACTTATCTGGCACTGTGGTTCTTGAGAAGATTTTCTTTATATATTCCCACATAAAATTTGATCCCCTATTGAGGCCCCACTCTACCCCCCCGATGCCATGATTTTAGCAAATTTGAATCTACACTATGTCAGGAAGCTGCCATGTAAATTTGAACTTATGTGACCCAGTGGTTCTTGAGATGAAGCTTTTCAAAGACCTTTCCCTATTCATTCACATGTAAACCTTTATTCCCGATTGCGACTCCACCCTACCCCGGGGACCATGATTTTTACAAACTTGAATCTGCACTATGTCAGAAAGCTTCCACGCCAATTTTAAATTTTCTGGCCCTGTGGTTGTTGGGAAGAAGATTTTTTAAAGATTTTCCCTGTATATTCGCATATAAAACGTTTTTCCCCTATTGAGGCCCCACCCATCCACGGACCATGAATTTAACAACATTGTATCTGCACTATGTCAGGAAGCTGCCATGTAAATTTGAACTTGTCTGGACTAGTGGTTCTTGAGAAGAAGATTTTAAAAAAAAAAAAATTCCCTATATATTTGCATTTAAAACTTTGATTCCCTATTCTGATCCCACCCTACCCCGGGGACCATGATTGTTACAAAGTTGAATCTGCATTATGATTTGTTCCAAATTTTATTGAAATTGGACCGCGTGTTCTGAAGAAGATTTAAAAAAAAATACTTTTTATTGTTTTCGCTATTATCTCCCCTTGGAGAAAGGTGTTGCTCCTCATCTGAAGAAACTTGAATCTCCTTCACCCAAGTTTGGTTGAGATTGGCCAAGTGGTTCTGAAGAAGATGAAAATGTGAAAAGTTCACGACAATAACGACGCCAACGACAGACAACGGAAAGTTTTAATCAGAAAAGTTCAATTGAGACTTCGGCTCAGGTGAGCTAAAACACTATTCGACTGCACCCTTTGTATTGTGGTGTCTCACGGGTGCCTAAATTGTTTTTGTTGTATAATAGATTGCTTATCTGTTAAATCAATATCAGAGCAAATTCTAAAGCGTACTGAAAAAAAGCTCACATACCTGTTTTTTTCTGTCTTCTTTCTTTTTTTTTTAAATTGAAATGTCGAGAACGATTTCTTGTCATCTAAACAATGAGATTTCTTTGACGTTTGGTTATACCGCCTGATGCCAAGTAATATGCATAACAAATACAACTTAGGCCAAATATAATCAACAGTTTCTCAAACACCACCGCGTCTGTTGAAAAGGTACTGCATGGATTTTTTAAAGTTATTTTTTATTTGTTTATTTATGTAAATGAGGTCACTTTTATGCCATAACTTTCAGAAGATTGTAGTGAAATTGTAAGTACATTTTTTATCAAATGATAATTGAATTCACACTCATTTATGTGAAAGTGTTACAGTATACCCTTAATAGTTAGTAATGAGAGGCTATACTTTTTTTTTTTTTTTAATGAAAATCAACATACAGGTAGTATAGCGGTCAGCCGGGTTCGATCGCCGGTGCTCAGATAGCTCAGTTGGTAGAGCACCTGACTAGATATTTAGGGGGACCGGGTTCGAATCCCGGTCTGGTCCGTTGCATTTTCTCCCTTCCTGTTACATTTGATGCTGTAGACTACCCTCTGATACTGACAGGTGAAAATGCCTGCCAGGGGATAAAGATCCTGGGTTGATGTCTTCAGGTTGTGAAGAAATTTAAGGAAGGAGAAATGTGGGGGTCAGTTGGGTTCGATGGCCAGATCGCTCAGTCGGTAGAGCACGTACTCAATATTCAGGGGCCCCGGGTTCGAATTCCGGTCTGGTCCATTGCATTTTCTCCCTTCCTGTTAAAAAAACTGCCTCCCTCATCAAAATTTGAATTTTAGGCCTGAGAAACTATTCGGTGTTTTTTTGGCCTTAATCGTCCGTCTTATACTGTTGTCAAGCAATTCTGTGTTTTAAAAAAAAATGACAATAGACAGGACAAAATAGAAAAATTCGCCACGTGAAAGCTGTTTTCATTTGTCTTAAGAAAGTTTGTTCAAAGATATCTTTTGTGCAATGGTTAACTTTAATTAGTTTCTCCACCTGAGGTTCAGAATGGATGTACAAACGGCGGAGCAGACGACAATTTTGCCAATGTCTATTGGCAATACTACGGACGAGGCTTCCTCCGACTACGACCACGAGGGAGCCATGCAATTTATCATCAGTACCATTCTAGTGTATTCTTTTCTTGGAATTGTTTCATTGTTAGTGAGTCGTCTGCGAAAAAAATCCAACAGTTACAATCACCCGTTGGACGATGGCGTTACACATTTCATCGAAACAAGTAAAACGAGGGAATCTCTCCATAGACAGAAACTGCTAGTTCCTCGAAACACAATTGTCAAAATGATCAAAACTACAGATGAAATGGAGGCAATCGGTTTAAAAGCTGAGGAGGAGATATCTATGGATGGTGACGGAGAAAAAGACGATAAAGCGGATGACAATGGATCCAAAGTCACGTTTCATCTCCAGAACGAGGTCCAGGAACTTTAAAATTAATGGAGTTCCTTTTAAAGACATTCGCAAATTCATCTTGCAACACAGACGACGCATCTCCATGAAAATTAATTCTAAATTGTGTTCACCTTTTAATCTTTAAAGGAGATTTACGACTAAGTCCATGCCATACAATTTCTGATTCTTAAAAAAAAATAAAATTGATAATCGTCTTGTTCCTCAAATGAAACCGGAGAAAACTTCTGAATTCTGGCACGGGAATGCGGGTGTAGTTTCTATATGACTAGCATTTTTTAAACTTTAAAATTAGTTAAGATACCGGGGGTACGTTATGCAATGAAACTGATGGTTTGTGTGATTTACGGGATCGAGCGCCCAATGGTATGATGCTATGTTGTTTGTGGTAACCACCGTGTTAGTATATGCTGGTGCTGTGATCCTCTTTATTGCGGAACATGTACTAGCGGAAAAAAGAAAGTGTGCATTATAAAATTTAGTTTAATTTTTCTATATTTATTGTTTATATTTATAAAATCTAAACAATCGATAAAGGTGATGTTTTTGAACAATATCGGATAGTACCCGACTCAGATGCACGGACTTTTTCATGGTTAGTGAACACGTTGTTTATTGAAGTGTTCGTATGCATGAGTTTTACTGCCCAATACTGTTCGGAGTATAAAAGGTTTGAATTCATTTTTGCATTTCTTGAGAAGTACATGTATACGGAATTGGGGTAAGAAATTCAACTTGATATCAAGATGATATCTAATTTGTTCACCTGATCAAGACATTGCCTCTTTTCGTAATGTTTGCTTGTAGGAGTTGTCATTCGTGTCGGACGGTATAAATAAACTTCCGGTAAAGAGTTTACAAAGCGCTCTTGAAAATACAAACATTTACATTTTATGGTGTGAATTTGCTTATTAAAACATTACAGACTTGCCATGATATCCTAACACTGCCTTTGAAGACATCATGGATTTTCAAAAATTGCAAATACAAATCCTCGAGTAAGTCATTTAAAAGTACTACAAATCTACAGTTTGGTGTATGAATTTCTTTAATAGTGCGCATTGTTTTTTCTAAAGGCCGGAACTACTTAAACATATACTATACTTGGGCCCATAGTTTGATAACTTCTTGTCTGTTACATGTAATAAGGAATGTCAATTTGAGTTTGTCGTCCAAATTGAGCAACAATTTCACTGTATTTCAACTCCCACATACTAGTACAGTGTATATAATTATAGAGCTTTACAAATACATGTACTAACGAACTGCAAAGCTCGATTTTAGGGGGATTGTTTTCCATTTGAAGTTGAAATAGTTATAAATTAGACAAGAAAATTTCGGAATGAATAGAAAATAATAAGTACATGTAATTGTAGGGCAAACAAAACTTTTTTGTTAAAATGGCCCGACGGACAATTTGTTATGGGGGTTGGATCAAAAGTGAGTGTTATATGAACATCTTCCCCTTCACCTAAATAACAAAAGTCTGGATCCACCTTTGACATTCAACCAATAGCAACAAAGTGAAGGATATCTATTTAGAACATTTTCAATGTTATTTCAATATTTTCTAGGTCCAGGGGAAGATGCAACAATTTTTGAAGGGGGGGGGGGGATCCCACACTCATGCATAGAATCATACACACAGGGAGAGAAAAATACTCCTTTTGATGATTTATTTAACATAGTTCCTTCAGAAAATGGCCCGAAAATGGCAAACGAAAGTTCGCTGGAATCTTCCGATAATATCAAATTGAAACCTCACATGTGACTTATCATATAAATTGAAGTAGAATATACTTTCATTCACTCATAAATGAACATGTTTTAATTGTGATAGACTTTTTGTTTGTAAATTTGTAAGCATTGTTGTGTGGGTGGGTAAGTAGTGAAGGTAAACGGATGAAAGCAAATGAGCGAGACTCTATCTAGCGAGTAGAATTAGTGCAGAGATTGCCGAGTAATTTTGAACTACTTTTTCATTCAAACGCATTAGACATTTATTTCATAAATTACAGTAGCCTCTCTCTCTCTCTCTCTGCATAAAAAGGGGGAGGGTCCAACCCATACCCACCCTCCTTGATGTATTGCTATAAACTAAGTTATTATTATCACTATGGTAATTAATCGAGGGTCAATTATGCTGTAAATAAGTACATTTCTGAGTCTTCAAGTTTTATAGGACTTCTCATTTGTGCCATGGATGTTGATCATTACTGTTTATGATAGTGATAATATGATTAGACATTGCAGCTGAGTTAATGGTTATGGTTGTGAACCAAATCTATATATGTGAAAAAAATCATAATTATCCTATGCCGAGTAACAATAAAAATTGTTCCGTGTACTTAAATATTTAAGTTCTATCGGGCGGCCGAAGCCTGCATGAAGAAAAGACAAAAGCGGATGGCTCAAGCAAATTTTGTACATCAGAGAGATATTTGGTACGGGAAACCTTTAGCAAAACTTTGCTATTTTAAATTCTTTTAAAAAAAGGTATGGCAGCAACTGCTTGAAGCTTATTCAAAACGTTTCCCTGGGGCCAAGGTGGAACCACATAAGGAGTCCGAGTTTAAGGTATCCGAACCTCATTAGACCACGTGACTAAAAAGACGATGTCGGGACATATCGGTGTATGTCGGAAGGTGTCGGAAATTAATAAAAGTATTTTAATAAATAAATAAAAATGAAATAAATAACTATTTTTTTAAATTTCATTTTGTTCGTCAATCATTAAAAAATAAAATACGTTCAAGTTTGATGTTTCCGTAAAGTCTCGCACACACGAGATGGTGGGAAAATCTGTAATGGCTGCGCCCCTGAAAAAAGTCGTGCGGGACAAACGCGGTCGTTTTACGTCGGATATAGTCAAAAAAGGGGAGAAGGATGACAGCACAAAACGACAGAAGGGTATTAGAAACATCGTTGTTGAACATAATTACCCCATTGGACATTTTCACGACAATAACAACAGATGTGAAGAATGTTGTCCGGGAATATCACGGTTAGTGAATTAAAAAAAGATAGAAACGGAAGATTGGGGAAAGGGTAGGCGTGTTGTAGAATTGAGATGTTTGGTCGATTCCTTAAGCCACTGTCTGTTCTGTAGGATGGGACCGTTATATCTTGCGCATGAAACTATCAAAGGTGAAATGAAGATGGGACGGGGGGGGGGGGGGGGGTATTTGTATATACAGTGTATTAACTGCGGGCAGCTGAATACCATCCCATATGGCAGTACATACTCCGAGCCATCGACAAGAGGACAGAGAATGTTTTCAGTGAACACAAAGTTAGGTGCAGGTATGTACTGTGTGTTTATAATTGATTTATATATGGAACAAGTTCACTATGATCATCCTTCTACAATGGAGCTTTGCAGGTAGTTAGTATTTGTAAAGCTCTATAATTATATACACTATACTAGTATATGAGAGTTGAAATACAGTGAAATTGTTGCTCAAAATTTGTACGACAAACTCAAATTGACATTCTTTATTAACAGACAAGAAGTTATCAAAATATGGACGTAAAACCTGAAAAACGGTATCATATCGACATGAATAATTCTCCTTGTATAGAATTGCGAGAATATTTCTAAGCATTTTTTAAAGTTGTAGCAAGTATTATTACGCAAAAAGTTATCATGACATGATTAAAGTCAATAAAGCTGGAAGAGGGCGGTAAAATCATCCAAATAATATCGATTTTTTCTGATCTCCTTGTACAAGTCGACATAATTTTGACGTTATAAACATTTCACTGGAAGATGACACTAACTTTATTTTGCCATTTTGAGGTATATCACGAGGCGGTTATACGTGTCCGTAGTCAACCGCTCAGTAAGAGTCACGGGCCTTTCGAATGAGACAGAAGTTGGCGCACCAAAGAACTTTCACTGTTTTTCACTGTTACGGTCCCGAGCGTCATGCATTGGTCTTGGATATATTTATGGCACTTTATCTAGAGCTGATGAGGTGTTCACATGGCTGAAAAGTTCTCGAATGGACGTAAAACAAAACTAACAAGAGATAGTAGGTTTAATAAAGAATTTTTAAATAATGTTGTTACTGCACAAAAAATGAATGCTTGTATCAAAAATTGTTCTTTTAACTTTATACCTAAAGAATATAGATACCCGATTTGTCAGAAACGGGCGCCCGCTATATTTTTGATAAAACTGACATGTACCTGTAAATTTATTATGATCATTGTCTTTCTGTCAACACAGACATAGGGACAAATTTTATATCTGCCATATTTTGTTCCTCTGTCATTAAAAATCACAGAAATCTTTTCATCCGACATATTTTGGCTAGTGACATGATTATAATTAGAGTCACGCGTCAGTCAAAATTATTAACGGTCAATTAACAATTAAAGGTATGTGCGAATCGTACAAACTGTTTGAAGATTAAATTGTAGATCGGAGTATTTCCTGTAGTACGACAATAAATTTGCTGTATAATCCCTTTGCGACATAATTTTGAAAACGCCTTTGTACCATGGAATGCTTATTCTAAGCTAGCATCATGTTCAAATGACACGAAATCATACCAAAGAATGAAAATACAGGCCACCAGGAGAGATCATTTGATCTGACTTATGCCAGACTTAACGATCGCACAGTGCGATATAAAATATATGTGATGTATAGCAGGATGAACACTTATTTTGTTGTGTATGATGTCATGATGAATAAAAAGAAAAAACTCGCATTAATCTGCTAAATATGAAAGAAATTAAAGCAATCGGCTAGATATAAAAAATAAATCCCAGCAATTGCGATCAGCTAAATATAAAAGAAATCGGTCATCGGCTGGATAAAGTAAGAAGAAAAGAACTCCCAGGAATCAGCTATATAAAAACGAAATCCAAACAATCAGTTAAATAAAAAAAATCAGTTATTGTCTTGGTGATGGTTAAAATACTGTCACGCATTAATAGTTTTTGTCAAGTCTGAATGATCAAAGGAGAAATATACATGTAACATATTTCTAAGATAAAGAGAAATGCTTTATACAATCACAGATGAGATTTTAGCAAAGCAGACATATCAATCGCGCTAAAATAAGAATTTTATCAAACATGACAGTGTGTAATCATTATAAAAAGCATTATATTTCTAAAATTGTCCCGTTTGTCGGGGGCCTGCCTTTAGGAGGGTGTCCTATATTGATCAGCCTGTGTGTGTGTGTCTTACTGCTTTCCGGACTTTTTTTTTTACCATCCCTGCGGCTATTGAATTGAAAATCTACAAATAAACTTATATCAATGAGTTACTATGGAGTCCGGATAGGGCCATTTGTAAAAGCGTGATTGCGCGTTAGTCACCTCACGCCAACAAGCAACGCGCCTTCGCGCAGACAAGCAACGCGCCGTCACGCCAACAAGCTTCGCGCCGTCAAGCAACACACCTTCACGCAAACACAACTTTTCACGACTCGTCTTCGCGCCGTCACGCCAAGCAACACGGCGCGAAGGCGTGTTGCTTGTTGGCGAAACGGCGCGAAAGCGCGTTGCTTGTTGGCGTGAAGGTGCGTTACTTGTTGGCGTGTTGTGACTAACGCGCAGTCACGCTTTTGCAAATGGCCCTATCCGGGCACCATAAGTTACATATAGAATATCACACTCTAACGTTGATCTCGGACCTGGGATTAGCCCCGAGAGTTGATCTCGGCCCGAGCCCGTAGATAATGGTTCTACTTTTCTCGTTTTATATATTGCCAAGTCCTCGATCTCGGGATTTTAGATTTCAGAAATCGTTTTAAAACAGTTTTCTACATCAAAATTGCTGTAAATTAACATTTCATCTCCATTAGGACTGGGAATTTCTGAAAATGCTTCAGTATCATCCTCCATAATCCTCCTACTGTTTTCTGTCGCCTAGAACGTTGATTGTTTTGAAATGAAGTTAAACGTGTTATTGTTCTAAATAAACAATTGTTACTTGGGTTACCCCCCTTTGCTTAGATACTCGCTACAATTTAGCGCCGTTTTTGAAAACGTTTTTATTTGATTTTTCTGCTTAAATTAAATTTTGTCGTGGAAGAAAGTATTATATTTGAAAAAAATTGTGTCTAACATCATTTTTTCATGTAGTTATGTTAGATTTCAAAAGATTAAAGAAGAAATAGCCATTTGAAATTTGAGGGCGAGACAGCCCCTTGACAAAGGGCCGAGACAGAGATATCTCGGCCCTTAGGGCGAGACAGCCCTACCTACTTGCAGCTGTCTCACCCTAGCCAAGATAGGTGTATCAGGACTGATACACTACTAGGTATATGATATAAACCAAGTATGACTTTGGGATTTGTTGACCTATTTTTGAAAGAGTTATGGACCTTGAACTTAGCAAATTTCAGGATTTGACAGTTTTCCGGACTTCTTTGGCTATCCCTGTAGCTATTGAATTGAAAATTCATACATGAACTTATATCAATGGGTTATAGATCAAGTTTTGAGTTTCAGCTTTGTTGACATTTTTGAAAGAGTTATGGGCCTTTAACCTACAAATAATGCCACAAATCAGGGCCCTATTGTGATGCTTGTCATCACAAAATCTAGTTAAGTACTGTAATTATGAAATAATGGTCATGAAATCTTGCAACATTCGTGATAGGTGGCCTAAACCCCATCCCTTTAAGTCCTTAAATGTCAGCATTAGTAATGCTGGTTAATTAGGACGGTATATGACTACGGAATTTCTTCGGTGAAGTATCTTCTTTCATTGCCTTTCTTAACTCACCTACAAGGTATGCCCAAAATCCATTCCTGAACCCGATCTAATTGTATGAATAGCTTTTATCAGGTAAAAGACAATTGTAAAAGAAAACGCAGAAGAAATCTTCATTCATTTAATTCATTGAAAAAATACAATGAAAACAAGTCTTTTAAGAATTGCCCTAGATTTATTACCCGTAGAGAAAGGGAAGACGCTGAACCAAGAAACCATTCCAATACGCACAGACAGACAGACAACGACAAGCTGCTCACAAGGGCAAGGTAATAAATTCTCAACAAAGGTCAAAACAAGAGTCAGACAAAACTGCCAGGAATTTAATGTTGATGGAACACATGAGACAATTTTACAGAACGTACGTTTGCGTCGTATTTTGTCTGCGATGTTTAATTTCATCGTCTGCTGATAAAATTTCAGCAGACGTTAACGTGCAGACGATGGATGGTGGGTGGTGCGCAGTAATAAGCTCAAGTGAAGTCAATCAACCTTTGGTATTGGCGCGCAATAACAATCTAATCATTCTGAACTGTCCTGATTATGAGTTCTGATTTTCATTGTTAAACGATTTGTTCCTCATTAACACGATTTGGTCGGTGACCTTGACTTTGATATTAAACATTTGATCAATGAATATCTTCAATCATAATTTGCTGATGATGAAGGAGCTGACTGTTACCAAAAACAAATGATGTGCAAAACAATCGTAAATGCTGTTCGCCAAGGAACTTTGCAGCGACTGATATCTTTGGAATAAGGGTAAGTTATTATTCACTTTGCGTCTCGTGTTCCTGGCAGTGTCAGTGGTGTCCGAGCATTGAATTAAAGGTTCTTGAAAGGACGTAGGCCACTCGTTCACAGGGCGCACCCCTTTCTCTGTAGGTCTCTGTCCTATAAATAAATACTTTTTATTGTGAATTCTTTCAATTTTTAAAACTTCGTGCTCAACGGTCGGTAATACAACTCCAAGACTTCCACAACCCCCTGATGACGTCACATCCTGTTCTACACCACTCTCCCAAGAACGAGGCCTCCCGCAACCTTGCCCGCCAAAAATATTCAAATTCTGTGTAATTGTTTGGGATATGGGTTTCACTTTAAGATTATGACTTCGAAAGTTACAATTTTTAGCCCCAATAATTGTCTTGGAATCCGTTTTAATTGTAAATGTTCCTTTGACCGTTAAAGAAAACGATGGATGAAGACACGAGGGGTCGGTATAGAAATCATATCGCCCTTTCCAAGAACTTTCATCTGGGTAAAAGGTTAAATGTCTCGTTAGAAATTGTCCATATTGTCGAGTCTCACATTTTGTACTGACCCACTCTCCAGGTAGGTCAAGCACACTAGTATGGTCAGTCTTTAGTTGTGGAGGTAGAAAGTCATGTGAATTTGCAATCAGACTGCAGATATGACATTTTCTTGTCTGAAAAAAAAAAAGAAACACAAATAGTCAATAATTGAGTCCTTTTAAAATGAAATATCTTTGGGTATTTTTGGAGTTGTGTGAGCGTCTTTTAAACTATTAACAAGTTCCATAGCAAAGGGTCACACAAACATAATACAAGTCATTATTAGATAAACATTCTTTCTAACAAATATGATTAGGTCCAGACAATCAATTAGTCAACGTTAATTGGATTCTACTCTTCATATTACATCCTCATTAAGCCAACGTACTCACGAAAACTATATTCTGTCAAATTACCTTGCTAATTGGGATCGACAAAATTTTATTGTATCGATTTCAAAAGCTCCTAATGTGAGAAACTAATTTATGGTGCTCTTATCAGGAAGCGGAGGCACATTAAGCCTGACCACCAAGGAACTTTCATTAGTGTTCCTACCAGACAGGTGAGTTCTCCGACACTTACATACATATAATATAATAATCCGTCTTTATTACTGGGCTGATTAGATGTAGACGTCAACTTCAATAATAACGCCAGATAACGGATGGCCACACAGAAAGCGTAACAAGGTACCGCGGACACAATCAAGAATTTATCAAATTTCTTTGGTGGAATGTCAATAACCTGACCTTTATTCAATACTTATGCTCATGCAGTACTGAAGTACATTTACTTAGCTAAGTATAATTCTGTGCTTCCGTAAATAGTGCCTTAATCGGTCTACAGGTCTCAGTTAAACTTGCACAATTAGATATAAAAATAAATGATATAAGAACTCTGCATTGAAAATGTGATATTTATGGGGCTTTTTCCGAACTGAGTCAGTTTTCTAATTATATGTCAAAAAGTGAAAACAATGTGAAGAAATTGCGAAATGCATGTTGTCCAAAGTGTCATGATAATGTTTACACCCACCCAGGAAATAAAAAAATTACGATATGACAAAAGGATCAATTGAAAACTATTTGTAGATTTTTATAAATCGTAAAGTCTCAGGCATTTACGATGTTAGACCGTATTGGAATGAGCCTAATACGTCATTTCCGGAGTTGACAACAAGAGTACCGCCAACGGTACATAATACGCCCATGAACAGATAATATTGGGTGTTTTTCTAACACCATGATTTGTAGAACTTGGCTTCACGTAGTATCAGCAATCATCAGGGTGTGTCATAATTTCTTTGCATCGTAAAATCAGACAAATCATGTAGTCTCTATTTATTATTTTCACTTGGCATAAGGTGTATGTGTACCAAGTTTGACCGGCCTAACCCCAATAGTTCTGTCTGTATACTGTCTACAAAATTTCCATACTCAGTGATACGGTGACCTTGACCTTTGACGTTGAAAAACAATACGCATCTTCCTCTCATCATGGTGATCAAATGTACCAATTTGCAATATCCCGGAGCTTACAGTTCGGTTTGTATCCTGCCTACAAGATTTTCCTACTACGTAATAATACGACTTTGACCTTTGACTTCTGGCCTTGAAAAACACCAGGCATCCTCCTCTCATCATGGTGATCAAATATACTAAGTTGTAATATCCTGGAGCTTACGGTTTAGTTTGTATCCTGCCCACAAGGTTTTCCTACTAAGTAATACTACGACTTTGACGTTTGACTTCTAACCTTGAAAAACAATAGGTATCTTCCTATTGATCAAATGTATCAAGCTGTAAAATCCTGGAGCTTACGGTTCGGTCTGTATGCTGCCCACAAGGTGCCGACAGACGGACGACGCCATACCATAATACGTCCCGTTTGCGACGAGCGTATATGATTGATTGATGTTTTCCGCCACACTCAACAATTGTTCAGTTATCTGGTGGCGCCCAGTCTTTACTGGTGGAAGAGAGAACCCAGATTTGTACAATGTACCTGGGAAGAGACCACCGGCCTTCCGAAAGTAAACTGGGCAACTTTCTCACTTACCGGCGCGAGCGGGATTCGAACCCGCGCCGACAGAGGTGAGAGGCCGTGTGATTTTGAACGCGATGCTCTAACCACTCGGCCACGGGATGGGCGTATAAAAAGTAAAAATGGATTCTTTCTAGTATATCAAGTTTGGATACATTTCAGAGTACGTCGTTAATTAAAGTTGTCATCATTATTGTAATTTTGATAAATTGTTTCATCCAAATAATTTAGTGTATACGTATGTCCCAATCACAATGAGTTTGAAAGGAAGTAAAATAAAGTGATACCAAAGGCGATTATGACGAAGAAAATTAATTCTGGTACATGTAGAACATACTATAAAATCGGAATTTTTCATTTTGACTGTCGAAGGATTTTGGTGTCACACAATTTTACTTAGGAGACGAGTTTGGAATATTTTTACCGTAAAAGATCAATTTGTCTTCACCCCCCCCCCCCACATCTGTTGTGTCAATAACAGCAGCTGGTGTACAGACACATTGAGTGACGAGCGATGACGCGTCATGTAAACCAGCTGCTGCATGTATTTGTGTAATAGATGTGAAAAAAAATATTCTGTTAACATTCAATTGTTTAGAAAGTGCCCAGTATTTTCAGAAATCTTGAATGTTCCGTGCTTGCAAGTCAATAAAATTTATACCAAACATGCCTATTTTTTTGGACGTTTTGGGGGGTAAATTGGCATTCTACTATCAAAGTGATTGCTATTTCAGCAACAACGTTACGTTGATGTTATTATCCCACAAGACAAATCAGATTTTTGAGTTTTTCACAGGAAAATCATGTTGGGATGATGATAGTGTACATACTTGAGCAAGTTTGAGCACTGTCTGATACGCCATTGGTCTGTATGATGCCCGCTGTTTGATGTCGGTATGGATGTCCCCGAGAAGGAGTTGTTTCTCTGTGCGCGCTCTCTTGGCTTTGACCACTCTGAAGTACTTGGTAGAACTATAAATGTGGTGATGTTGTATCTCTAAGCGAATCAACTGTAATTCATGGAATGTTAGGTTGAACACAGAGCTGCAGTCGTAGTCCCGTGATGCAACATGGGAATTTCTCGCAGAAGGCGGGAAATTTAGAATTTTTGTTTTTCTGAACATAGTGAAATTGGTGTTGGCTTTTTCAGAACAAAGTTTAGATATTTTTGTGAATTTCTTCGCTATATTTTCTGCATATGGTATTACAGACACATTGCGAACTGTGTAAGCGGTTTCAGTCCCACCCTGGACGATCCAAGACGGTCGCTGATGTTTATAATGTCCTTCAGCGACCACGCCATACGCTGGATATTTACATCCGGGGTCTTTGTAGTAATACTGATGTAGTGTAAAATGGTGTCTTCGAAAATGATATCGACGCAAAATGAATTCTGGTCCCGGCCGAACTTCGCATCTAAATTAGAAAAAAAGAACAGCTTTAAGCCCAAACACTTAATAGAGTTTGGAATGTGATATTTCACATGTTCTTAACAAACGAGACAGTCAGCGAAACTGTATATTTCCACACCCTGGGTAACTCGTCCCGGGTTACAGTGTGTATTGAGTGATGTCGATTACAAACGTTTATATTCTACCATGCTAGGCTTAATAAGGGAGGGGGATTAACCATAATCTCTGGTGCTCAAAATGGAGAACGATAGAGCAATAAAGAGGAAAACATTACTCGTTGCTCTGTAATCCCAAACCACAGTAATCACTCTGAAGTTAGCTTTTAAAATATTTTGAAACATTATATATTTGTCAAATTTGTAGCACTTGACCTACATGAAAATATCTAAGTAAAGTATTTAAAAATTCAGTCCAAAGAAAAATTTCACCTTACACTTAATTCTGATTAAAAGCTTGTTTTTACTTAAGTAACGTCATTTAAGTGATGCCTGACAAATGTAAAAGAAAAATACTGATAATATCATCGATATTTAGTTATTGAAACAGTAATAACATTTTTTCTCCTAACATCTTACTGCAGACATATATCGTTAGATTTGATAGTTTTGATTACAACATACATGTACAAGTCTATCCATTGACTCTTGAAACCTTCGTCCTGTAATTTACACAAAGATAAGTGTTTAAAGTTTACTTGGAATCCATGTTGACCTGTACGTGATTCCAACTAATTAATGTACATGAAAATGATTTTATTTTAGCTTACTGATTTTGAAATCCTTAGTATATTTGTATGAATACATGTAACAGTTCCTTATCCGGAACCATTGGCGTGATTATAAAGATCTTAGAAAGAGATTGGGTGTATTGTTCAAAGTTAAATGAATTAAAGAAAGTATCTTTTACGGGGATTTCGTGGTGCCTCTATTCTATCAGCAAAATCGCCAATAAGAAATTCATTTCCAAGACAGTGGTGACAGACATTAAATAAATGAACTGGATTCCTGCATGTTTCAATTTGTGATGAAAGCAATGTGTGATTAAAAAGTAATATTCTGTTTCGATTATCACAAAAATCTCATTACTGTCCATGTTGCCATCTAAAATGTCGTTAAAGATGTGTATATAGTTAGCAAACACCGGCTTATCTTTCATGATAAATCTAATTTTAACGGATTTTTAGATTTCTTAAGTTTAGCCGCAGAAAATTGAGTCCAACTTTTCTTTGGTTGCTAATGGACTTTTCCCTCAATAAGCAGTTTGTCCTCACACCATAAAAGACCAGTCTGCTGCCATTTTTGTGATGTTCTCGTTGGTCAGATATCGAGTTACTAAGGAAAGAATAAGATCACGGGTAAATAATCCTCTTCAAATTACTTTACGAAATGACACAAATAATTTGAGAATCGTATCACAAATTAGATAGGGTTCTAGACACATTTGATGTGGAGATTTATTTCAGAGTATCGTTGAAATAGAAATAAGATTGAGTGCCAAACAGAGAAAAAGTAGGTATTCTATTCGCTTTGTTCCGATAAACAATTTATACATTTCCAATTTAAAAGTCGCTACATTCAGCGAGATCAAATTACCCTTAATGCCTAGTTTAAGGGTATCTAAACTCTTGAAATGTTCTCGGGTGTTAAAGTGGAAGAAGTTAAACAAAAACTTTAACCTTCGTCAATGTTATCTACGAAAATTCTGTCGTAATAAGACAAAGGGGCTCGGCCAAATCATCATGGTGTGTGTACCTAAGTCCTCTATCTGTCTTGGTTAATCTTCTGTACAAACAGGGACTACTCGACATTGCTCATCATTGACCCCAATTAGAAAATAAACTATACTCCTATCACAGATATAATTCCGTTAAAATCTGATAAAATTGGAAAAAGAGATACGGAATTTTTTTTTTACCATCATTCACAGAACCCTTAGTTTGTAATTGTTTTGTAGACGGAGACTTAATTCAATAAAAATTCTCTTCGAAAGAAAGACGGTTTAAAACGATAACTCAATTATGTTTATCATATAAATTTCAGAGACATTAATTTTATTCATGTGAATTCATGGTATTCCCATAAATAAATAAAGGACATCATTTGTTTTCCTTTGAAGTAGATATTTCGGGATTTTAGGCTCCCCCCTTTGCCCTCTTTTGATATTTTCATGGCACTTATCGCCTCAGACAAAATCGGTGGGGCACTCGTCTTTAATTAATCGGGAGGAGATATATAATTGACATATTTCACCTTTACTAGCATACTTGCGGAGTGACTAGGTATCCCTGTTATGAGCTTGTACGGCACGGAGAGTAAGGCCTGGATTTATGTTCACCGTGTATATTTCACGGAGAAACATACATCATGGCCTGGAATGACGGATATTGCAATCCTTACACGAGAAAAGCAGGATTTCAACAGGTCTCAGTATGTCTTGATATTTGGTCAAACATCTTCAAAATTATGAAGCTATCTTTGTGAATTTGCAATTATGATAGAAAACCACTTTTTTAAAGTCATGAAACTAATCCCAAATGTCGTTTCAATCACGAATTATAATGTTAGGAACATGTTTTGTAAACGTATACTTGTTACTGCCAAATCTTTGATTATTACAAAGTCTATTATAAATCAACGGTGGAAAACCAACTTCATTTTATCAGCTTTATTACCTATGTGATGTCCATTCGCCCGCGATGTTGGGAGGTTGAGGAGCTTGGATTGATAGGTGCCCGATTCTGCTAAGGATGTGATCACAGCTTTTGTTTCTCCAGTTCTTACTGCGGTAGAGGTGGTAATATGACGTCACTAACCCGGTTTGTAGCAATGCTGAAACAAACAGCAATCAATAAAGAGCTTTATACAAATGAAATGTAAACACATGAAACATACCAATTAAAAATCTATTTGGAGTGAAAATATCTTTAATGGACTGAAAATACAATTCAAGCAGCGTCAAGCTTGGAAAAAAATATCATGAAAATAACCGTTTTTCCAAATATCTTTTGCTTTGGTATCGTAATAAAAAGGGGTTTTATAAGAAAAATCATGATTTTTGCCAAAAACTGAATTTTCCGTTTTACTGATTTCAAACCAGATGAGTCTAATGTAATTTGAAGTAATCCAGACTGGTTTGAGGATAAAAATAGTTCACATACAATTTTACTTTTAATAAATGTAAAGAAAATTATGCAATAAAAGAAAGTTGTACAGAACTATTTTACTCTTGGAAGTTAAAGAAGAGAAATACGTGGAACATTCTGACTAAACAAAGATGTAGGTTGCGAAGGCGTCACTCACAATCTAATTAAATCTCTTTCTTTACTTACATCAGTTAATCTCTTAATTTTTTGGACAAATTCTTCTTGTCAAAGGTACCAATGAGAAAAGAATTTCAAAAACATAATACATTGCTGCATGCGAAAAAAAACAAGGGTAGGTATTTCTTCCTAGCAAAAATTGAATATTTCATGGTGCTTGAGACGTCCTCTGTCGTTGACTGACTAGATAGGGAAGATGTGCTTCATTATACTCAGAAGTGTAAAGAGTGCGGTATATTTATGATCCACTAGATTATCCGTTGAAAAAAAAATAACCTACAGCGATTTACAGAAATGATAAACGGTGCGTTGGCATGTATCTGAAGATGCATTTAGTCACAGGCAGAAGGAAGTCTGCTCGTCGATAGCGCCAATAATCGGTGCGATTTTGGATCTAGTTAACACGAGATTTATTGGAGCAATTTTTCATTGTGTAAAACATGTATCAAAAGCCACTCCACGATTTCTGCGGCTGATCTGCTATCATGTCATAGCGCAGAGTACCGCGAAAACTCGGCAGCGATCGTCTGGCAAAGTAGAGCTTCTATAATCAGCACTGACATCATTGTAAAATGATGAAAGTTTGTGAAAACTAAAAATTCTGATAAAACTTACTTCTTAAGACCGAGCTGTCTCTGATATATTTTTGCTTTCAGAATGATGCATCGATTAGTGATATGGGGGTTCCCTAACGCTCGGTTACCGGTATATAATTAATATATTTTTTTACTCCACAACAATGACTCGCTGAGGTGGTAGAGACTACCAAAAGATAAATAAAACTTGTCGATTTCGTTTAGAAGTCTGGTATACACATTCAGATTACTGTATAAAGCCTGACTGTAATGGAAATGGCCTCCTGAGGTTGCAGAAAAAAGCTTGTTATGATTCCAGTTAAGGTACATTGAGGGGGGACCCGCAGAGCGAGGAGGAATTCCGATCCTCTTCTTTGTAAACTCGGTTATTCAAACTCATACGAAGGATATATCTAAAACAACTTCAAAGATACCACCGTTGTTGTTTTGGCAAATTCAGGAATATGTTACATCATTTTAAACTCTTTTAACGAAATGTTTTGAAGACACCGCCATAAGAAGATGTTGTGACTCTGTTTTGATTTAGCCCTGTGTTGACTTTCCTTTAAAGACACTTCTTGTTTAAAACAAAACACCACGCGCATTCGTAGCACCGGGTGAACATGCATGGAATTAGTGGTTATTACGTACTGAAAGTTCAGGACCTGAAGCGAAAGTCATGCATCGTGTAGATGATCATCGCATACATTCACACAAAACAAACTTTTTCTAATAATTGGCATTTTAAGAGTAAATTGTGCGACACGAGATATATATTCAGATTTTCACTGAAAATATTAAAGTTAGGAAATAATTGCTTTATAGCGTAGATATTCAAAACATCCAATGACTTTAACAATTGTATTAATAGAATAGAGTAGTAACCCCGCGAAACATATTCAAATGAATTCACTTTCGAGAGACATTTTGTTGTTTTACGTCCCTTTCGAAACTTTCTCTCATATTAGATACAGGCGAATCTCAAATTAGATACAGGCGAATCTCATATTAGATACAGGCGAATCTCATATTAGACACAGGCGAATCTCAAATTAGACACAGGCGAATCTCATATTAGACACAGGCGAATCTCATATTAGACACAGGCGAATCTCAAATTAGACACAGGCGAATCTCATATTAGACACAGGCGAATCTCATATTAGACACAGGCGAATCTCATGCATTTCTCTATCGTGCCTACCCCTGCAGTGACATAGGGCCTCGGAGTTTAAGGTCCCATGACTCTCACTTCTACTATAAATTTCGAGCGTTCGGCGAAGGAGCAGCCATTATTTTTTTTACGTCATTGGTTTGACGCGGCTGAGGTACGAGAGGGAACTCCCGGTCCCGTAGTAAACGCTCTACACGTATTCAACAAATCAGGACAAAATTCTGATATTTGATAAATGACCTTGAGTTAGAGTCATAACACACCTTTAAGGTCATAATGAACCTACAGTCAAAAATGAGGAAGTAACATTTCAACTCTACAAAGATAATTTTCCATTTTCTAAAAGACCTTGAAATATATCAGACGTCATTGGGATAGAATCATTACACACCGTAGGTGGCCACAGGCTACTGTATCTATGCGTCCGTTGCTCCAAAGACATGGCATGGTCCTATGGACAATTTTTTTAACCCCCCCCCCTTCCCCTGATCATATCCAAATGACATTGGACACAGATTAATTAGGACATAGCCTAGTATCTTACACGGCGATAGTCAGATGGTTAGAATACTCGCTCCACAATCGAGAGGTCCACTTCTCGATCTCGGTGCAGCGTCATACCTAGGTGGTGGCTTCCTTTGCCAGCATCACAGGGCTTTCACATATGACCTCAAAACAGTTGTCGTGTTACAGTAGAGATTGTCAAGACAAGGAAACTTCACTGCTAAGGCCATGAACGGCTGGCTCTTCACCGAAAGCTGGTGACATCTCGACATTAACGAAACTATACAAACATTTTTGTCAAGTATCGATGTACGAAATATCCAAAATACAATTTTCAACTGTTATTTACCTCTGTATGTTATACATTTACCACACTTTAAAAAAAAAAGAAAACTGCAAAAGCTTATATTTGGTCACCTTTTATAAAAACATCTATCTTTCCCCGTTGTAAACATATTCGACCAGGGAAAAAAAAAAATATACATGTACATTTTCTTTCTCTCCACGTCACCATGCCATTGTTCAATGACATTGGGAAGGATCAGGTCATGTCACGTGTAATCTGTCCAAACTTTTGTTGTCTGCTTTGTTTTGAGATATTTTTTTCTTCCGTCGATCGCAGTCTGAAGTCTTATTTCAGCATTGCGTCATAAGCAGCAATGGACTTTTTCTCTACATGCTGTCAGCATATTGATAGAATGTACTAAAGAGATATTCTAACTATGAATCTGGAAAAAGTTATCACAAATTCAAAATATTAATTTGAAATATTTAGGTACACGTGTTTAAATGGAATGTATGGAAAGTCAAATTAACATATATCTAAATATGTGTACCTATTTCAATATTTGTTTCTATCTCAATATTTGTACCTACATTGTATCTTCAAATAATTGAACCTATTTCCAGATGAATTGAAGATCGGTATAATTGAATTATAAAGATAGATCTAAACGTATAGGTGTAAATTATCACACCTATCTTTAGAAAAAAAACCCATATAAAATCTCTACAAAGGATTTGAATCCTGTGGAGATCCGGGTTAGAATAGGTCCTCAGTATCCCTTGCTTGTCTTACGAGGTGACTAATGGGAACGGTCCTTCGGATGAGACCGCAAAAACCGAGGACCTGTGTCACAGCAGGTGTGGCACGATAAAGATCCCTCCCTGTTCAAAGGCCGTATAGGCGCCAAGCTCATAAGCCTAAATTGTAGCCCTTCACCGGCAATGGTGACGTCTCCATAAGGGTGAAAAATTGCAGAGAAATGTACAACCAACCAATAAAGGATTTGAAGATACAAGTCAAGTATACCTATAGCCATGTTCAATTCGTTTTCATGCTATTGAAAATATGTGTAGCTAGAAAATGGGGCACTGAGCAATGACAACCAGATTGAAAGCAGAAATAATGATGCTTTAAAAATCTAAAATATGTATGAAAAAGTGAAGATAAGGAAGAGTGATTAAACTCATAACACCTATGAAGAATACAAAATTAAGAGTAGGACAAACACGGACGCATGGACATACCAGAGGTAGAATCAGATGTCTACAAGGAGTAAGCACCCCCTGTTGACCGGTCACACCCGCCGTGAACTCAATATATCTTTATCAGGTAACCGGAGTTATCTGTAGTAAAAATCAGTGTATAAAACACGGCTTAACAATTGGTATGAAACACGTTAGACTCAAGACAGCATATGACCCAACGACAGGTTGTATTGTTAATAAATGCTATTCAAACCCCTCTAACATTCACTTATTTGTTAATAGCCTGTCTTGATTTAAAAACTAAACCATACGCAGAACAAGCTCTTGCGTATCGAATCAGTTGTAAGATATAATAGCCATATGTTGGTGATAATGGAATATTGCTACATAAAAAGGGGAAGTTGACGATGGAGAAGCTGAAGTCATCCCGTTTGTCATAAAGTTGAGTTGTTAGTTTGCCGTTGATATCTAATCAGGTGGAAAACTTTGTGGTGTCTTTTTCAAGTTCACTGGGATATATCGAATTGGCAAATGAATGAAAAATATGAATATAATGTTAGATATTTTTATGAAATATGGGTGAGAGTAAGATATGACCAGACTTACGGAGGAGGAAGTTTGTAACCTTTCGCCCCAAAAACAATAAATGATGTATAGAAAGTGTTGTGGGGAGTAGATCTTTGTGATTGTCAGTATTTTTATGATGAAAGATGGGTTCAATTCAATTGCATCTTGCTTGTCGTCAGAGGCGACTAGATGGGCGGTACATCGGATGAGACCGCAAAAGTCCGAGGTTCCTTGTCACAACAGGTGTGACACGATAAAGATCCCTCCCTGCTCAAAGATCGTAAGCGCCAAGGATGGACTTAAATTCGCAGCCCTTCACTGGCAATTGCGACGTCTCCATATGAGTGAAAGATTCTCACGAGAGAACAATATTTAATCGATCAATCCATAGGAGGGATATACATTATTGCCACAAAATTTGGGGAAAATATCGATGGACAGACAGACGGACACCTTACTGCTTTAATTGTTTTACATCTCTACGAAAATATTTTACTTATTTAGAGATTCATCGCTTTTTGCAATCGGTGTAAAAGTGCCACAAATTTAGACATGCAAGGCGATCAGGGGCATATTTGCTTGGTAACGCCTACCGTCGCACGGGACCTCGGTTTCTAAAAGCTCTTCCGAAATATTTACGACTATCATTTCTAATGCCGAATGTTTCGAGAGGGAATATCACTAGTGAAATAAGTCATCTCACGGCCTGGGATGGAACCCAGTCCTCCCGCACACGAAGCGATCGCTCCACAGGCTGGGCAAATTAAACTCTATGAAAGCAAACACTTTAAGGTCAATTCGATGCAAACTAGAATCTTATCATTAAATCCAACAAATCTTTGAATGTAATGTATACGCTACATTTACTACCGGTTGATAAGTACCAAGAGGTGTTAACAGTGGAACGGGGGTTATTCAATAGCTCTCTACAATTCATGGCAAACCTCAAAGCAGTTCAACGACGCTATCGTATAACAAGATACGATCCCTTAAAAGGTCAAACTTTAGACGTTTGGAGTTGACATAGATGAACTTCAAAAATAAAGAGACAGAGTGTATGAATTTAATAATCAAAGATACCCCGTATTTACGACAACTCCAAACAAAGAGCTTAAACCTGATGCGATTCTCTCATCTGTTTTGAATTTGCAACGTCCTTAATATGTTACGTATGAATTGATTTCGTGTTATAACAATATTGTGTTAGACAATCGTTCTGTTGGTTAAGATGGATGCCTGGTTCTGACAGCTTTACAATCTTCCTGGTCATGTGAACGGTAGTGGAGACCGGCATAGACAATACATTCAGGAAAATCGATTGTCTTGATTCTGAAAGGACTACACCAAAGAAAAAAGTCCAATGCCTTTATCCAGAATGTAGTGTAAATGGACATTTCAGTATATACTTAGTAGTATTATCACAAAGTTGTTTTCACCAAACAACAAGAGATTGGTGGGTGTTGTCGAGTCGTTGAAGGTCCCCGCTATATTAGACCAGTGACACAACACATTAGCAGTGAGGCCCTCACAATTTCTTAGGCGAATACACGTAGGTCTAATGCTCCACAATCGCTACAAGATTCACATTGTAGAAATGAATCAAATTCTTCATACTGGAGAAGATAGATCAAAAGTGGATATAAATACGTCTTGCGTGGCTGTTAAATGGGGGATAAAATGATCATGGAACAATTACAGAAATAAAACTGACGTTTACCTTTTAAGTTGCTTTAAAAGGTAGACAGGTAAATAATGATAAAGTTGTGTCAATACAATCACTATATATATGAGCCAAAGTGCTGACGAATCCGGGAATTTTTCGTAAGAGGGTTCAGCTTTTATCTTCTATTTGGTTTGCCGCTCTTTTGATGATGAAGTGGATGACTTGTAATTCAGAAATGAAATACTACTGTTGAAGCAATTTAGTGGCAGCCAAATACCAAGTAAATGAAACATTCTTCTATAAATGCCATCAATTAAAGGTATATCAAAAAAAGATTTAGATTTACAAACCTTGTCGTATCTACGATAAAAAGAGAGATATCATTATTGTGAAGATAGCGAAAGATTACAATAATAATGAAGTCTTGAATCTTGATGGATATTACTTAAAGTGCGATTTACAATTCTTCTACGTAAAGACTATTGGTTGCTTTTTTCACGTTCACAAATTTAAAATAAATGAGATTTTGCATAACTCCCAAACTCTATAGAGCGTGGGTCTTATTTTCGAGTACCACAGAAATGGTCAGATAATAGACTTTCCAAACTGTTTGCCTTTTCAATCAATACAGCGCATGGAGTATACAAACAAGATTCCATTACATCCATTGCCTAGATCTATCTGTTATGTAATGGCGCTGTAACCAGGTAAGACAAAGTGACGACGCGTCCGGTTGAAGGAATCTACTTTAAATATTATAGGGATAACTTCCGACAACCCGTATACAGAGAGGGTGCGAACATTTCTTTAATCTGTCAGAGCCGGCATACATCACAAAGCCCCATACCGACCTTGCAGACCACATAACAGGGAGGTCTTCTTCTGAAAACTGTAGTTAGCCTTGGCTGTTGATTTTTCTAATGGAATGTAGAAAGAAACGATGCAGCAAAATAATACGGTATTTGATATACATGTATCATGCGGCCGATGTAAACGAGGACGAAGTCAATGTATGGAGAAAGAAATCTGATATGGCTGGAAAGTGGAGGATATGGACAATAATATTTTGAAACTGAAACTTTCAAATTAACTTTATTTAATTAAAAGGGCAGTTTTAGTAGAAAGTAATCTGGGGAAAAAAAATTAAAACCCCTGGTAGACTCGAACTCTCGATCTACAGATCAGCAGCCGACAAATTACCCTACTGAGCTACCCGGCTAGGCAATTGGATTTTAAAGGAATATACAAGTATTGCTGGTCTTTATATTTTCATTCATGTTTCAAGAGAAAATCAGCCATTCATATAACAATGTGTTGTTCCTCTTTAGGACTCCGTCCATGTCCCCAGAAAGGGAAAGCCCATTGCAGACCACCGGGACACGAAACCTGATCTCGATCTGTAACAAAACACAGGAGCGTCGTCCGTCAGCTGACCGTTACTACAGAGTAGGGAACTCATTCATTGTATGTCAAACCTAATTCCTCGTCACAATAAAATCCAATCTTGCAAGTTGGATTCTAATTTATTGTAAACGTGAAGTGCCCTCGCGAGCTCATCCCTGGTGTGTTAAAATAACAATTTTACTTCAAAAACGACAATAGAAGCTGATGTGGCGTGTCGTAAGGCTACTTTAACAATTTAAGAGACAAAAAAGCGGTGTTTTTTGATTAAATATAGAAGATGAAGTGCGTTTGTTACATACAATTAATTGGACGGCGAGAAGTTCGAGCCCCTGGCAGAAAAGTTTGAAACATGTGCAATACTCGTACCTCAACAATATAGATATAACAGGTATTGATGCGTGTAAAGTGCATTAAAATGTACCGGTAATAATACATTCTTATCAGTGGCAAAGATTTGGGGTTGTTTAACTTATCACTTGCATCAGTACACGGTAAAGTACAAGTTTGCATGACATTGGCTGGGTATGACTGTACGGTTGATCGCATTCAAAAATGCGGTGTCAAAGGTTAACGATGATTAAATGTCGTTATAGTATAAGGGCTTTTGGTATTATTTTTTAGATTGTATTGCCGGAAGTAACATGGATGAGGCGTATTTAAAAGAAAAGGTTGAAAGTTGTCGCATTCATCTTTCGTGAACTCGTTTTTCATTCAGACGTCACGATTGACAAGTGCACTTTTTACTTTAAAAAATAATAAACTTTCCAATTATTAAGAACACTGGTGCTCCGTTTGATGCACAGTTCCAGTATTTTGAAAAGGGAGAGCGACCTACGATTTCCTCTCCAACCCCCTTAACTACCGTAGACTCTCCACTAATCATGTTATGTAAGAATAGCGAGTAAATCAAAGTCAAATGCCTAGTGCGTTCCACACAACGCATGGACATACATGTACAAATATGATTTTTTGTATTTTCAAAAGAAGAGGTACGAACAAAAGTTTACCACATATAAAAGGAACAATGCTTAAAGTAAAACATCAATCTGAAGGAAAAAAAATCCTCAATTAGAATTCAATTCATTTATTCTTACTTAGGACCAGAGGAACAAATGATTTTCATATCATTCCGTGCACTTTAAAAGTACGTAAATATAAAATTTCTTATATATCAAAAACGGAAAAACTCGGACACCCAACTTAATTTCCCAGAAATGAAATCCATTACCTACAGAGTAAAATATGTACATTCTCAAATTTCAATTAAAGTGTCAAGTCTGATACCACGGAGCTTAAAACATTGCGCTAACTATGTCTCGTCAACTCACTGTACTTGGCCCCCCGTGATACAAAGTGCATTGGCTACAACATCTACATGAAGCTCAGTCTGAGGATCTCTCTCTCTCTCTCTCTCTCTCTCTCTCTCTCTCTCTCTCTCTCTCTCTCTCACACACATCTATATATTCAAACAAAACTTCACAAATGAATATTGATAATTAAAGATGAGCTTGGATTAAATTATGTGTGGTCCTTTTGGTCTTCATATATTCAAAAGAAACTTCAATTAAATTACAATCATTATCAAAGAACTCAGTTTAAAAAAATTGCTTTTCTGTTGAAAAAAAAAACAATAATAAAAATGCAAAAGAAAAGAAAATGCGATAAAATATTTATTGTAAGTGTAGGGTTTTACCTGGATCACATTTTAAAAACTTTCAATTTGCTAATTTGTCGAAAAACGTTGATAAAGCACAACAAGAACATTAGTGAAATATTGAATAATATGACATTTGAAAGATTTGTTCGAGTTTGATTTTGTTTATACAAGTGTCAGCCCCGCAACACAAAAACATGACACTTGAAATTAAAGTAAATTCAATCATCTCTATTAATTTACTTTCTGTAAAAATATTTTGAAATAAAAGAAATGTCAAACATTAAATTAAAATACATTCTAGCTGTTTCTGTTATAAATTAGTTCTTCTACTATCTTAATCGTAATCAGCAGCGATAATGCACGTGCGTTTAGGTTGAATTTAAATCTTCCTGAATTCAATATCTAGTGAAAATTAAGTCTTGAATACATGTGGCTGTGAAATTAGGTAAATCGATATGTGATTGAAAATAATTAAGAAATGGAAAAGACGTTTAACATGATTAATTGGTCTTGAAATTTATTTTTGTTGAAGAACTTACCCACAATGCATAACAAAATCCTGTTAATGTCCATTCCGAAATCAATCAAATTTCGAATTCAAAAGCTGATTTTAACATATTGAACACGCTGGGGATCCAGCGAAGAAAATATGAACATATATTAAGTCCTCCGAGAAAAATCCGTACTCCAAAGTTCTTAAATGTCAGTATATAGATCTAACAGCAGAGTAGAAGTACAGTTCCTTTAAATGATACACAAACAAAAATTATCCAGCGATGCAGGAGAGGAGACGGACCGCCCACCTGCGGAACAGCTCTCGCGCGGGGCCTGCCTCAGAGGATTACAGGTACATAAATAGTGTCCCCTGTCCTATGTAGGTCGCTATCACCGATAACAAATTTCTCTTGTCACTGACCATTCCGCATGTTTAAATTATTACCTGCAAGAAACTGGGCAGGGCTTAGATGATTGACAGGCAGGAAGGGACTTCTTGAACCGTAGTTTTGCAAGAACTTATGCGAATTGTTTCATCACGTATTTAAAAGATTAAAAGAGTTATGATTAACCTGAACGGAAACGGTTAACGAATTAATTGGACAAAATCAAAAAAAGAATTCACAGGTGTTTCACTGAATATTTTCAGGCTTGTCGAGTGATTGCCTGCAGTGACGAAAATAGTTCCGCTGCTCGGCATTACATTATATTTAATTAAACTGCAGTTCTACACCTCTAGCAGAATAATACAAATGGCTCATATATCAAAGATTGTCTGTTCAGCATCTGCACTCTTTTCATAGGAATATCATCTTTATATCGAAACGTTTTATTGAAGGTCAATATTCCAGCGAGACTTGAGAAATTTAGTTCATGTTAACCGACACTACCAGTGATTATACACGTGTAGTAGGGTCGATTGGGCGACAATTTCGTGTCATACAGCGATTCTGGTCTATCTTAAGCGTGACTTAACATATTGTAAACATTTACACATTTCTAATCTTCTTCGGACTGTGTATTGGTTTAATTATAAAATATTCGGTGAATAACAATATTTATCAGAAATATAATGCGGATGTGTTTACATAACAGGTTTCGATCATAAGCATTTGCTCACGAAAGTAATTAGTTATCACGATTAGAACGTTTCTTACTGCTATTTAATTCGGTTTTGAAATTACGCAACCCAACGGATTTGTAGTCTCACCCAGTGAGATCCACTGAAATCAAAACGATATTGTGTTAATTAGCATTCACGCGCACAGTAGGTTCATACGAGATGTGAAAAAAGACCTAATCGGATGATTAACGTTCGGAATGGTTACAACATTACATGTATTTAAGTTTAAATAGTAACTGATATTGGGAGGTATTGAAATACACGCCCGAATTTCAATAAAACGTGATATATTAGTCATTTTAGACTTCACAAGAGGGAGCAAACGAGCCACTTAAACTGTAATAGTTGATTTCAAGAGTCCATTTCTGAATAGGCCTTGCGAAAGAATAAAAATCCCCGGGATTAAGGGCCAATAATGGACGGTTGTAGCAGCATATCGGCTTGCTAGAGTTCCTGAGGAGTTCGAGAGCAAACGGTACAAGTCCGCGGCGAAGTGTGAAGATTACCAATGTTGTTTGTATGTCAATGTTGTCCACAGAAGTATCGGGTAAACACTGCTTCAGGTTGCCTGCAATCCCGTATTTGTATTAGTCTTGTTTGAAATCCACAGACAAAGTCGACAGGAAGCAGGCTTGGGAAGGTGTTGAAGAGCCTGTGATGTTTCTTCAAAGTGTCATACAATATTTGTGAGATAAAATATTGACATTACCTTATCTAGTTTCCTTTCATCTTATGTAAACCCAAGTAACAATTCTTGTCACTTATTATTTATTTATTTTAAAAAGAGAGGAACACTGAACTTCATTCGATGAATTTTCAATATCAACACAGAGCAGGATATCACAGCAACTTTCTCTTCCCGCTCAGTTCTCTGGATCACACAGATTACGGTTGATGCTCCCGGCTCTATCTATATTGTACGTCGAATGCATTGTATGTTATATATGTGTGTATCTGATGCTCGCTAAACGTTTGAAATATTTCTGAAATGCTTCCAAATATTTTGATAGAGTCGTCAATAAGATGAGATCAGAATCAACCAACACATTATAATATTGGTATGTAGAAATCCACAGACTTAGAAAATGACATACACGTGAATAGAGAGCGACAGTACCACACGTGTGGAATAAAACCCAGTCATTTTGGTGCACGGGTTTTGCATACAGTTTGTGTCGTGAGTTGTATTTGCATCCCCCCCCACTACATCTGTTACATGACTTAAAGCCTCTTATAATAATCATACTTAGCTGCTCTAGGCCAGATAATTTAGATCCTCGATCAACATCTTAAATTTGGGTAAGCATTTCGATTCATTTAGCCCTCTGCTCTAGTCATTCTTAGGTTTATATAGTTTCTGACTAAATCAATCTTATCTCAGAATTATAGTGAACAAGATGACAGTTTGTCAAACTTATACTACATATGGGAACGTGGCCTAGACCTATTGCGATCACGTTTGACCCGACCTTAAATGCATGGATCCACTACGTTTCACAGCATCTTTTCAACGATCTAGGTCATGGACACATGCGCAGGTAGGTATACGATGTCGGGTAGTGATACACTTAGGGTCATAAGTCAAAAGCATTTGTCAAAAGATAAAGACTTGCTGGCCAATGACTGCAACACAATTCCATATAGTTTTGCATCTTAATTATCACAAACTTTATTTATTGAAATAAAAAGTGTATAAATTATCAGTAATTTGACATTGAAGTCAAGGTCATACCTGTCAGCATCGTCCAAGATCTGAAAAAGGGGGAGGCCGGAGGGCATATAAAATTTATCGATTGATAGCTAACATGGGTTTTTTTGTTTGTTTTTTTTTTACTAACAATAATGTTGAAATTCTAAATTAAGATATAGATCGAATAAATGTAAAGTCAATGAATCGAATTATTTATAGATACCAAACAGTGACGTCAGTTTATGATTTATATCAAAATCCTACCTCTGGTCAACAGTAATCCCGTATCAATGACCATTAGATAGATCTGGTTTGATGTAACAGCTGCCACACTATGGAACAGTTTACCGATAGACATCCGTTCGTGTGGCACTGTCAAAAGTTTTAAGACAAACTTCAAAGCATATCTTTTTAGGAAATCTTATAACCATATTTTGTAATATATTCTTTTTTTTAAGTAAAGGCTGGTTTGTCGCATGAACTCGTAATGTTTAAATTGTTTTATTTTATTTGGATGTTATATTTTATGCTCTGATTAATCTTATCATGTTTTACATTTTACATTGTTAAAGCGCTTAGAGTAATTATAAATTATATAATGCGCTATATAAATGCCGTACATTATTATTATTATCTACAGTATGGTTTTAACATTTAATATTTCTAGTTTAATCTTTAAAACAAGAGTACCAGGAACGGTACACGATACATAACACCCGCCACAAGCTTAATATGTAGGATGTAGGTAGCTCCACCCTCATGTGACTTATCAATATTAAAACCTGCCACAAGCTTAATATGTAGGATGTAGCTAGTCCCACCCTCATGTGACTCAGCAATATTAACACCCGACACAAGCTTAATATGTAAAATGTAGGTAGCTCCACCCTCATGTGACTTATCAATAGTAACACCCGCTACAAGCTTAATATGTAGAATGTAGGTAGCTCCATCCTCATGTGACTTATCAATAGTAACACCCGCCACAAGCTTAACGTGAAGGATGTAGGTAGCTCCACCCTCATTATAACACCCGCCACAAGCTTAATGTAGGTAGCTCCACCCTCATTATTAACACCCGTCACAAGCTTAATGTAGGTAGCTCCACCCTCATGTGACTTATCAATATTAAAACCCGCCACAAGCTTAACGTGAAGGATGTAGGTGGCTCCACCATCATGTGACTTATCAATAGTAACATCCGCCACAAGCTTAATGTGAAGGATGTAGGTAGCTCCACCCTCATGTGACTTATCAATATTAACGACTGGGAGTGGAAAAACTGTATGAATAAATTTCCACATAATTTAATTCAAGGGAAATCATAGTATAATGGACATACAAGGAGTTTTTGCCCTAGACAACATTTTCCCCAGAAATAATTGATTATCTATGGGAAATAGAAAGAAATTCACTATCAATAGTTTACCAGATTTTTTTTATAGATTTTATCAAGTATATAAAATTCGTCTGAAAGATTTATTTCTATCGTTCGCAAGGCTTAATTTAATAATAATTTTTGCAAAAACCTATGTCATCGTGAGTTGTGGTAGTATCGGCCATCAACAAGCTGTGGCATATTTTCTTTTGCATCGTATAAATATTAGGTCTTAACTTAGAATTGTGACAGAAGGTAGATAGACAACTCTGTGTGTAAAATATTTCCACAAAATTGTCCAAGTTCAACAACTTGAATTTTTAGGAGGAGTTATATGGACAAATCATGTACGCTCTATGAACATCCTGAATTTTTTTTTCTTCCGGATATGGCCTTATAAACAGAGGTCCTGTGTCGCGGCAGGCGTTGTCATGATAAAGAAACCTCACTGCTACGGGTGGATGGATAGTTAAACGTCCCTCTTGAGAATTTTTCACTCCTATGGAGACGTCACCGATCCGGGTTAGAATAGGTCCTGATTGATACGTTTGTTTTACGCCCCGTCGAGAATTCTTCACTCATATGGAGACGTTACCATTTGCAGGAGAAGTACCACAAATTTAGACCTATTCTTAGCGCTCAGGGCCGTAACAGTGAGGGTTCCGTGACGTGCCAACGCCTGCCGCAACACGGGAACTTCGTTTCTAAGGTCATATCCGAAAGAGCGCGTGCCAAAGAGCAATCACTGCTTGGGTTTGGTTTGACGCGGCCATGGCACGAGTCAGGCTCGAACTCACGACCTCCCGGTTACGAAGCGAACTCTCTACCACTGAGCTTACCGCGAGTGGTTTAACATTTAGACTCCCAGACCTCCAATATATAGGATGTTTCCTATATTTTTCAGAATATGCCAAATGCATGTCATGGATTATATTAGTTTGTTCAGACAAGCATTGAATATTGGTATTAATTGAGGAGAATTATAATGAATTTAAGAAGATATTGATGAAAATTGATTTTACAGGTGTTTGGTACTATATTTAAAAGTCGAGGATTTCTAATTTGAAAAGATATACTCCACCAACTGTCAATGTTGTATATAATATTTGATGGTTATCTAGAAATATATCAATTTCCAATCTGCATACAACTTCATACATGAAAAGTGAAGATAACGAACAGTGACCAATCTCATAACTCCTATAAGCAATACAAAATAGATAGTTGGGCAAACACGGACATGAATAACTTGATACCATCAACAATAGAACTCTGGAATTGTCACAATGAAACTTTGGAATGGTCTATCAGATGAAACAAAAATACACCTTATTTAATACATCTAAATAAAAAATTGTATTGCTAGGGTACATTGAAATATTTCCGTCTGGAGCTACATGTATGTGATTGATCACGACACACCTTCCCCAGAAGATCCATCAGCAGACACGGTTTGGTGGGGCTAGGCGATATTGTGTGCACGACATGATCCGGGATAAGTTTGATTATGTATAGTCATGAAATTCCAAAATGAGGTCACGGTGGCCTATTTTTGGGTCACGACATACATTTCTATACCCGATGCATCAAATGACCAAGTTTGATGGCCTAGGTCTCACATTAATCAAGTTATAATCCGGACATTATTTGACCTATGTAAAGCCATACAATTCCAAAACGAGGTCACAGTGATCTATGTTTGAGTCACGACACACCTTTCTCCCAAGATGCATCAACTGACTAGGTTTAATAGCCATAGGCCTCTTAGTGAAAGGTGAAGATAACAAACAGTGATCAATCTCATACCTCCTATAAGGAATATTAAGTATAGAGTTGGGCAAACACGGACCCCTTGTAGTCGAAAGATATGATCGGGACACGAAAAGCTAAAAGACGGGCAGACACAGACAGGCGAGAAAACCCAAACCATAATAATGCTTGTCAAAAGACGGACGTATAAAGATAGACAAGATTTACATGTACATTGTCATCTTGAAAATCGTAATACAATACAATACTAATCAATTTCTACAAATTGTATCAATGCCTCTGGTCGGCTTGGATATTAGCGCGAATGGGTCATCAATGTGGGAGGAAACCAAAGTACCCGGAGAAAACTCGCGTGTCCGAATGGACGACTATTATACCCTTTCACATACCACCACTGCCGATCATGAGGATTGAACTCGAGTCGTAAAATGTGAGTGTGTTAACCTTGTACTCTACCTGGACTCCAATGACGCTTGCTATAAACTTTTTCAAAAATTATGCAAAATATATTTATGTTGTAAGTAACATGAATACCATTTACGGTATCGAATGTAAATTGCCATGATTTCTCAAAATGTACAGTCCCATGGGGATCCGGGTTAGAGTAGGTCCTCAGTACCCTTGCTTATCGTAAGAGGCGACTAAATGGGGCAATCCTTCAGATGAGACTGCTAAAACCGAGGTCCCGTGTCACAGCAGGTGTGGTACGATAAAGATCCCTCCCTGCTCAATGGTCATAAGCGCCGAGCATAGGCCAAATTTTGCAGCCCTTCACCGGCAGTGGTGACGTCTCCATATGAGTGAAATATTCTCGAGAGGGACGTAAAACATTATAAAATCAATCAATCAAAGTGTACATTTCACCATTAAACGTTAAGATTTCCTACCCTTTGTGTACAGATAAGCAAGATTGATTGATTCATAGAATATTGTTTAACGCCTCTCTCGAGAATTTCATATGGAGACGTCACCATTGCCGGTGAAGGGCTGCAAAATTTAGGCTTATGTTCGGCGGTTACGGCCTTTGAGCAGGGAGGGATCTTTATATCGTGCCGCACCTGCTGTGACACGGGGCCTCGGTTTTTGCGATCTCATCCGAAGTACTGCCCCATTTAGTCGCCTCTTACGACAAGCAAGGGATACTGAGGACCTATTCTAACTCCCACGGGATCAAATAAGGAAGAACACATTTTCAAAACTATTGAAGAAGTCATATCAGAGCATAATCAATAAAGCATGGTGTCTTGACCTTGCTTACCAGCTGTAGCAGTAATAGGCGCGGATCATGCAACATTTTCGCAATATTTACTTTCTACTATTTAGACTTTTACAACTTTAACAACTACTTTCGTAATATATACTTGATTCAGTCGCATGTGGAAAATAACAGAAGCATACTTGTCTGTCGCCACCCCGGACTTTGCCCTAGTCCGTTTCTACACAGTGACGTTGGCATACGTCGAAAATTATATGCAAGGACAACATTTTCGTACGTAAACTTATATGTATACCACCATATTTCCGTGTGACTGTAACTTGTTGAAAAGTTATTCCTAAAACGTAGGCAACACGCGACAGCGTGTTTTAATATATTCGTTCATACGTCAGCATACATTAAATTGCTCTACGTCGAATTGTGACGGTCACAGTGGGTCCGCTATACAAACATCTAACATCCCATACAGGGTCACGTAAGATGTTTGTGCAGCGAGTATACAGGCGGATCTAACATTTAAGTATATGACTCCAATTATAATTATTGTTTATTACCATGAGTCTTACAGTTGGTAGGTTTAATGTATATACATGAAATAATACTTGATCATTTTCAGTGTCACATATACACAAAACAAGGCAAGATATTGAAGACCTTGTGACAGAATTTTTGATCACCTTTTTTGCTTCGGTTTTATAATGTAGTACTGGAGGACATTCTATCCTTTCATGTTTGTGATGATTATGTAATATGTTTGCAATAAGGCCAGTTTGACCCAGCTGGTTATGTATAATATGTATTGTGATTGTGAATGACCTCCCAGTGTTATCATAACTACACTCTTATTACGTCATTTTTTCAATAAGTGACAATTTTTGAAAACATAAAACTTGTGTTCTGTTGTTTGGACCAAAAAAAAAAAAAAAAAAAAAAAAAAAAAGACAAAAAAAAAAAGAGGGAGCTTCATCGAAGGCAGCATGCTCATAACAAGCATTTCGAAAAGTTTTACTTAAAAGGTATTGATAGAAAAAACAACAAACAAAAAATCTTCAAATGATGACTTGAATGGAGGAAGTATTCCCTAGTCAGTTTGGCAATCAAAGACAATCAGGGTTCTGAACTTTTACTGTTAAACACCATAAAGCACTGTACTAGTAGATGTTGTATTTTACTGTAAAATACACCAGTAAGGACGATAGCTATGATTGGCGGCAGTCAGCCTTCAGCTTTTAACGACAGCTATATATTACATATTATGTGTAGATACATGACTTTGCAGCGCCACAGGTAATCAAAATTTGATTTACTACAACAAATTTTCATCTTACGACGAAACATTTTTACGCAGCCGAAATGGAATCCGAGCTCGATCACAGGAAGGTCTGAGGCAGGACTTATTATTGATAGATCTAATAAAGTTACAAGTTGGCCCTAAATCAAGTCAAGTTCAATTATAAGAGTCTAATTGGTAGATTTGTTTGTTTTGGAAATCCAAAGAACCATTTTGTCGTAAATCTCCCCAAATCTGCCCATTTCGTCCTTCGTCCTCTTAAGAATTTACAGGGCGCGATAACATTGAGAATGATCGTTTTGGAACGTCAATTTGTCAATTTCCACACACACCTACTTGACAAAATCTGAAACATTTAAAGGGAGATAAATCAGAATCCTGACAGACTTTTACAGGTAATCGTCCACGTTTTGTTCAGTATTTCTTTCCTCTAATATATTTTCAGAAATGGGCTTAATTAAGTACATGATTTATCAACCCTATACAACACAGGGTGTCACTCGGTCAGAATAAAGCTCCACAAATTCAAATTAAAAGACAGAATTGAACCAGTCGCGTGAACAACACACAGCCATTACAACGAAACTGAATAGTTTCTAGTTAAAATTCAGAGCTATGGAAACCAAAGCGAAAGAAAGATATATCACTAATCCAAGACAACCAACCAATTTTATTGTCTTCTTTAGTAGATCGTCTAATTTAACTGAAAGAAGAAAACAAAATTTATAAAGTTGTAGCTTAAAACATAAATCACTAAAGGAGAAGTATATGAAAAGCCATTCAATTATAAAAATTGCTTCGCATCTCATTCTGTACTGCAATACACAGAAGCGTAGTTTTCTCAAACTTTTTGCAGACCTCCATCCCTCTGCAAAGCTTGATTGATAATGATAAGTTTGAAAATAATGTGTTTAGTTCATGAAATCCGACTTTTACTCACCGATACTGTGATCGATTAGAAGTTATTATCGAGGTTCCGGAAATCCCCGTGATAAAGAAAATCGGTCATCGTGCTCTACAAAAACTGTTGGTATCAGTCACACTCTCTGTTTTTTGTTTGTTTTTGTTTTGATTTATTAAATTATCCCTGAAGATGAAAGTCTTGAGCAGTAAAGAAATGGAATCATGTCGTGCAGAGTAAACCCCTATGTATTTCATTACATGTTTACCTCTTTTGCTATGTATCTGTGTTGCATGTATTATACTTTCTTCTTGCGCCTCACGGTACCATCATAGTGAAGTGGTTTGGGTAGGCAGTATGTACGAGTATGCTCATATTTTCATGGATTTAAACTTTTTATTATGAACGACGCAAGGGGAATAAAAATTTATGTAAAACATTATAATTAACAGAATCTCTCCCGTTTTTATGACACAATTTTCATTATACAGAATGCTTTAGTTTTTCTTTTTAATTTCCGAGCCAAGGCAAGGCTTGAGTACACACGCACGCACCCCCTCCCCCATCAAAAAAATAAAAATAAAATAAAACAAACCTGCATACCACAAGCAATTGCATCGCTTGGGGTCGAGTTTACTATTAAAAAGCAATAGTGAATTCGACCCCAAGTGATGCAATTGCCAGTGATGCATACTAATTACACCAAGTAACAATCCATGAGAAATTCCAAATATCAATAAGATATATGAATGTCAATATGTGCAGTATGTTGTTGTATATCTAATGATGATGCCACTTTGAAATGTAACCGTACCAGAGTTTGATTATCATTGCCATTAAAAGTCGATTTTATATAAACTTTATAAACTTGCGTGAAGAAGGCCGAGGTATGGTGAACTTAAACTTTTATGAATCTTAGCTGCGATGTCAATCATATTCGAAAAATGCAAGCCCGTGATTAAACATTTAAAAGGAATGTTTCAGTGCGATATGTAGAAATATTAATTCCTTTGAAGTAAGATTTTACCTCGCGTCAGATTTCTTGAAATGAATGACTGCGTACGAATATTGTGATAACACTTGCATGTTTTGAGTTATTTTAGTATTTGATCTGGCTAAGTTTTAAACAGATAGTAATCAAATATAAATCACAATACAGGTTTCTTTTTTCATAAATAATGAAAAAGAACATCACAGATACGGGTAGGAATATCAAAAATATTACTAATCCACGCTAACAAGAAAGTATGCAGACTTATCAAGATGGGTGTGTGGAATATTTCATTGTATGACATGTACGAAAAGAGATGGATCTGTTTCTGTATAATTATGAAAATGATATCGATCACCGATGTTCTCTAAAACGATTGTAAACGTTTAATATCATGTCTTGGTGCATACCACAGAAACCGATTTTGTAAACCTAGGCAGCCATGCATCGGTGCCTTACACTATATTTTGATTTTAGACATCCATTTTGGACTTCCTTAAGACAGGTCTTCAATAGTCATTCTCTTTGAGATCTGAGTACATGACAATACTACAGGGAAAAGCTTCTCCCAAATTGTAGCCATCATAATTCCTGGTTCTCGGGTTCTAGTACTGGGTTGGGGGTTCTAAGGTGACCTATACAATTAAAATTGTCCTTTAAATTCGTTGTCTTGAATTTGGACATCAAATTTGATACATCAGGATATTCGTACATGTTCGACTTTGATGTTAGGGCAGGGTTTTATGGTTCGTAGAGTGAATATGCAATATCTTGAACATCGTGTACATTGAATGGTCATAAAGTGTTGGACACATGTACCAAAACTGAAATTTCAAATGGTTATATGGATCCGGACATTAAATTTGTGCGAAAGTGGACGTATTGTGAGTAAAAAATAGGACATTTGCGCGAAGAAAAATGACATTTGCGAGAATAAAAAGAGGACGTTTGCGCGAAGAAAAGGAGGACATTTGCGCGAAGAAAAAGGACGTTTGCGCGAAGTTACCTGGTGAAAATTGTAAGGACATTTTGCACCATATTGAACGTCTAGGGTATTTTACTTGAATCAAATCATTTCTACTTGTAAAATATACATATTTCATTGAAACTGATAGTACCTCTTCCGTTAGCCAGACTTAATCTGTTACTCTTTGCTCCCCACGGAGAGATGGAAGTCGGATTTTGAACACGATATTCCTTTTATATACAGTGTTTCATTAACAGCACTAAAATAGCGAAAGTTGAGCTCTTAAACACAGAAAGTTTTGGCTGTCATTGTTATAAATCTGTACGGGCTTTGAACCGGTTTCCAACTCACCGAGGCAGACTTCCTCTGGTCACTCTCCCGCTCTAAATTCTATGTTCCTTTCTTATAATTTCTCGATCTTCTCCTCAACTTTATGCAGGTCCTGGTTCAGAAATATCATTTTGATGTAATAACTGTTTGTTTGCTGAAAAATCACTTCCAGGAATATAAAAATTGATGGATGGTGAGCGTGGAGCTGCGCGTTATAGTGCGCGTGAAAGGACTCGGGTTCATTTGTCGTCCTTTTATTGTACGACGACTCTTCTGCCCTTGCACCAGGACGGTGGGCACTTGGGTTCACTAGATATATATTGCTCTGTGAGGTAATCTGCGAATTTTACATAGCGGGTATTTTCAGGAGCGACTGACATAAGATCTCCTGCAAATGCATCTTCACCCTCATCTGCAGCGAGAAATGGTAATTCAAAAATGGAGTTCAGCCATTTTCCGATTTCGCAACCCCCATCTTTATACTCTTGGGTATGTCTTAGTGACTGTATTTAACAGTTCCAAGATTGTCAGAGATGAATGTGAGGACAGAATCAGGAAACATGACTTTCAGAACCATGGTTTTTTAATCTACAGGAATGATTGAAATTGTAATTCCAAAACTTTGGCCATACTCCCATCAACTTTGAACGATATATATGATCAGAATTTGAAGGCAGAACACTAAGAGCACATGATTCCCATTTTTATAGCCATGAAAAGTGTACAATTGCGCAACACTTGAAAGTTCCATCCATAAAGATTTCTTTAACTTCAGATTTAACTAGCGAGTTAAAATCAATATGCTCACTGTCAATACAAATAAGAAAATTGTCTGCTTTTGAAGTGTCCACATTAACATTTTCCAAGCTGCATGCAATTCTAGACGCGACCTGGGTGAAGGATCGATGCAGAGTAACAAGGGAAAAGACCTATAATAGAACAACAATAGGGCCTATAATAGAAAACAATTTTCCGGAAAAGATCACATTATTGTATCAAGTTTCTCTACTATTTTCTGTCATACATATATATATATATGAAGTTATCATGTTTTATCTACAATGTTGAAATTAATTCAAAGTTCGCCTAAACAGCATTTTCCCCTTTTGACATGAATTTTGGCTTTGAAGGCAGGCCTGCCCTTAAACTGTTTTTCGATATTTTGATAGGTTACAAACTTAAGAACAATTTACAATATAGTACCTTTAGGGACACTTCTGTCTTGGGGTCGAAATTCACGACAAACATTTGGGAAACTTGGTTTGAACAACCTGGTTCATATTTACACACGTATAGTGCTCAGAATAGCTCAGTCACGTCAGCTGCACCTCTGGTAGTATATGAAGTGATATTTTTTTGCCATGTTTCGAATCTGCCTCACGCCACAGTTTTATTTTTATTTCGCCTTTTCAACACTTTTTTTCATATCTTACATAATCACGTGTATATTTTGTTCAAAACCTAGTTTACATGCATATCCATTTTTTATATATAAGGCATCAAAATAGATTATACAAAATCAGTAAAATGGAAATATCCTCGCCACGGTTGATTTTATTGTAAGGACAGTAATCATTCATTCCGTGTGACTTGACGGAAGTACACGTGCAACGGAAGATAAGCATGACTTACACAAATATTTCACCATCTTGATCAGTTGACATTTGCAATTCTTGTAGGGAATAAACCGAAACGTTCATACCATTTACCCTTAGCATCGTAATATACACACAATTTTCATTATATATATGTAATAGTAGTCTATTTAATACCTATGGGAATTAAATCAAGAAATTGTACAAATTATACATTTCTGCTTCATGCTTATTATTTCCGGGAATCGCTCTGATTCTTTAACATATGACACCTACTAGTACTTCAACAAGACACTCCAATTTTGAAGGTCGTATCCGAAGACCTGTGACTTTCACATTTCATACAGGCCGTCTGGAGATGGAACAGTTACTACCTGTGACTTTCACATTTAATGCAGACCGTTTGGAGATGGAATAGTTGCTACCCATGACTTTCACATTTAATGCAGACCGTCTGGTGAGGGAACAGTTACTACCCGTGACTTTCACATTTAATGCAGACCGTCTGGTGAGGGAACAGTTACTACCTGTGACTTTCACATTTAATGCAGACCGTCTGGTGAGGGAACAGTTACTACCCATGACTTTCACATTTAATGCAGACCGTCTGGTGAGGGAACAGTTACTACCCGTGACTTTCACATTTGATGAAGGCCGTCTGGAGATGGAACAGTTACTACCCATGACTTTCACATTTAATGCAGACCGTCTGGAGATGGAACAGTTCCTACCCGTGACTTTCACATTTAATACAGACCGTCTGGTGAGGGAACAGTTACTACCCATGACTTTCACATTTAATGCAGACCGTCTGGAGATGGAACAGTTTCTACCTGTGACTTTCACATTTAATGCAGACCGTCTGGAGATGGAACAGTTACTACCTGTTATAACGACATATATGTTGTACTATATCTGCATACTAACTAAGCTCATATGGATCATCTAGTGAACGAAAATCAATTGACTTGCAATAATCCCTCTAACAACCCGTATATGTTATAGAAGAATCATAATGTCTGTCTACATGTTCCGTTCATCTCGAAAATCTTCCATCTAGGCGTTATGATGCTTGATTCAACAGTCTGTACTCATGACTTTGTACTGGGTGGTGTCCACTACACGTCTACGGCAAATATTGACCGAGTCAAAGTACATTAAATGGACATAGTATTCTGTATCCATAACAACGTCTCTTCAATTTATGAAGAAACACAATGCAATTTTATATGTATATGAATAAATCCCAAATAACGGTTGATATCGTATAATTTCAATTGATTGATTGAATAATATTTAATGTCCCTCTCGAGAATCTTTCACTCATATGGAGACGTCATCATTGTTGATGAAGGGCTGCAAAATTTAGGCCTATGCTCGGCGCTTATGGCCATTGAGCAGGGAGGGATCTGATTGATTAAATGATATCATTCAATATTGATGAATTTGGTACTAGTATTTCAGGTGTCTTAATTAAATGGTTATATTAAAATCATTCTTTATTCATTACACACTGGTATAGAAGGTCACAATATGGACATGATGTTGTTTCTTAGCAAGGTAAATAATGTTAATAGGGCAGAGAAGGACAAGATTTTGCCATCATCGCGATTTAGACAATGTAAACAGGAAATAAATAAAACAAGATGCCCAGACAGATGCGTATAATGTACACAAACTATGATTGATTGATTATTGTCTAACGTTCCGCTTTGAGAATTTTTCTCTCATACGGACTCAGAAGACGTCACCATTTCCGGTGAAGAGTGCAGAATTTAGGCCCATGCTCGGTGGTTACAGCCTTTGAGCAGGGAAAGATCTTTATCGTGCCACACGGTCTCATCCAAAATACCGCCCATTTAGTCGCTTCTTACGACAAGTGACCTATTCTAACCCGGATCCTCACGGGACTACACGAAACTGTGATTCAATGTCAGCAATATATATAGAGTTTACAAGAAATGTTCCTTACTTCATCAGAAGTAGTGTCTGAAAAATGTGGCTAAATACCGCTGACTTTATCAGATGCATTGTTTGTGAGAAATGTCGACAATACCGTTGTCTACACGAGAAATGCCATTGAATACTGTAAAATCATTAGAATTCTTCGTGGAATTCGTGGGTACCCCTCATCTACGAATTTAGATCCTCAACGAATAAAGACAAAGCAAACATTCCAGATTTATCTTTCTTACAAATATATAAATCCACGAAATTACGTCCCCCACAAACCCGTAGAATTTCATCAATCCACGAAAATTGGCCCCCACGAATTTAAATGATTATACAGTACCACTGACTTCACTAGGCGCATTGAGGGAAATGTCACTCGAGAGAAGTGCCATTGCTGCATCAAAATCAACGGGGAAAATGTCACTGAATGCTGCAAACATCACCAGAATCACCTTGAGAAATGTCACTCATTCCGCTACCTTCACAAGAATCACAAGAGAAATGTCACTGAATACTACTAACTTCACCAGACACACGGACAGAAATATCATAGAATGCTGCAAACTTCACTAGACACACCGACAGACTTACCATAGAATGCTGCAAACTTCACTAGACACACCGACAGACTTACCATAGAATGCTGTAAACTTCACCAGACACACCGACAGACTTACCATAGAATGCTGCAAACTTCACTAGACACACCGACAGACTTACCATATAATGCTGTAAACTTCACCAGACACACCGACAGACTTACCATAGAATGCTGTAAACTTCACCAGACACACCGACAGACTTACCATAGAATGCTGCAAACTTCACCAGACACACCGACAGACTTACCATAGAATGCTGCAAACTTCACCAAACACACGGCCAGAAATGTCATAGAATACTACCATCTTCACTAGACACACCGACAGACTTACCATAGAATGCTGCAAACTTCACTAGACACACCGACAGACTTACCATAGAATGCTGTAAACTTCACCAGACACACCGACAGACTTACCATAGAATGCTGTAAACTTCACTAGACACACCGACAGACTTACCATAGAATGCTGCAAACTTCACCAGACACACCGACAGACTTACCATAGAATGCTGCAAACTTCACCAAACACACGGCCAGAAATGTCATAGAATACTAACAACTTCACCAGACACACCGACAGACTTACCATAGAATGCTGCAAACTTCACCAGACACACCGACAGACTTACCATAGAATGCTGCAAACTTCACCAGACACACCGACAGACTTACCATAGAATGCTGCAAACTTCACCAAACACACGGCCAGAAATGTCATAGAATACTAACAACTTCACCAGACACACCGACAGACTTACCATAGAATGCTGCAAACTTCACCAGACACACCGACAGACTTACCATAGAATGCTGCAAACTTCACTAGACACACCGACAGACTTACCATAGAATGCTGCAAACTTCACTAGACACACTGACAGACTTACCATAGAATGCTGCAAACTTCACCAGACACACCGACAGACTTACCATAGAATGCTGCAAACTTCACTAGACACACCGACAGACTTACCATAGAATGCTGCAAACTTCACCAGACACACCGACAGACTTACCATAGAATGTTGCAAACTTCACTAGACACACCGACAGACTTACCATAGAATGCTGTAAACTTCACCAGACACACCGACAGACTTACCATAGAATGCTGTAAACTTCACCAGACACACCGACAGACTTACCATAGAATGCTGTAAACTTCACTAGACACACCGACAGACTTACCATAGAATGCTGTAAACTTCACTAGACACACCGACAGACTTACCATAGAATGCTGTAAACTTCACTAGACACACCGACAGACTTACCATAGAATGCTGTAAACTTCACTAGACACACCGACAGACTTACCATAGAATGCTGTAAACTTCACTAGACACACCGACAGACTTACCATAGAATGCTGTAAACTTCACTAGACACATCGACAGAAATGCTATCGAATGCTGTAAATTTCACCAGTAACACCGACAGAAATGTCATAGAATATTACAAACTTCACCAGAAGTACCTAGAGAAATGTACTGAATGCTGCATATTTCATCAGAGACTGTTTGAAAGATATCTTGCTATAAATGCTGCTATCTTCACCAGGGGTAGTGTGTGAAAGAAAGAAAAGAAATATTTAGATTAAAGTTGTTTATAATCTGCTTGTTTAATTTCAATAACACTATGGCCAGAATTCAACCGATCTGAATTTACATCAAGGACATAAACACTCTTGTTGATATCATAGACAGTTGCTTCTTCAACAACAAGAGGTACTGTGAGCAATGCTCGCTAAGAATACCCCCCCCCCCCCGCTTACCCCAATCTCCCAAAGGGTGTTGTTAATAGGTATAAATTACCTCTTTCCTGAGTGTGAAAATAAGGTATGCCTTTGTAGAAGAAAGTGGAAGATATAGTCCGAACACAAATCCATGACATGAACCTATCATTTTGACCTTGAGATCAAAGGTCAAGGTCATAAAAAGGTCATAAGTGTACACGACACATAGTCTCATAGTGATACACCCATGCCTTATGGTATGACTATGTCAAAACCCTATAATCAATTTTGACCTTGAGGTCAAAGTTCAAGGTCATATAGAGGTCATGAAGGTACCCGACACATCGTCTCATGGTGATACACTCATGTGTCAAATATGGTATGCCTATGTCAAAGAACGAAGAAGTCATGGCCCTGACACGAATCCATTGTAAAACCTTTAATTTTGACCTTGAGGTCAAGGTCATATGGAGGTCATGAAGGTACTTCACACATCGTCTCATGGTGATACACTCATGTGTCAAATATGGTATGCCTAAGTCTAAGAACAAAAAAGTTATGGCCCGGACACGAATCCATTGTAAAAAAAAACCCTTTAATTTTGACCTTGAGGTCAAGGTCATATAGAGGTCATGAAGGTATTCGACACATCGTCTCATGGTGATCCACCTGTGTGCCAAATATGGTATGCCTAAGTCAAAGAATGGAAAGACAAGGAAATGCCTCAAGAATGGAACAACAGCCATCTAATTAAACTGCCCAAGAAAGGAAATCTTAAAGAATGCAAAAACTACAGAGGCATTGCACTACTATCAGTAGTTGCAAAAGTGCTAAACAGAATCATCCTAACAAGACTCTTGAAGGCCATAGACGAGAAGCTCAGAGACCAACAAGCAGGCTTCAGAAAAGATCGATCATGCACGGACCAAATAGCAACACTGAGAATAATCATAGAACAATCTCTAGAATGGAACAACCTCCCTATTTCTCATCTTTGTAGACTTCGAGAAAGCTTTTGACAGTTTAGATAGAGAAGTTTTATGGAATCTAATGGTACACTATGGAATACCACAAAAGTTCATTAACATCATCAGGGACTCCTATAACAACATGAAATGTAGAGTTATACATGAAGGTCAACTTACAGAAAGTTTTGATGTCAAGACTGGAGTCAAACAAGGTTGTTTGCCATCTCCTTTTCTCTTCCTCCTGGCAATGGACTTTATCATGAGAGAAACAACTAAAGTGAAAAGAAATGGAATCCAATGGACAATGTGGCAACAACTGGATGACCTGGATTTTGCTGATGACATTGCCCTCATCTCCAGTACCCAACAACAAATGCAAGACAAAACATCTCTCCTAGCAGCAACATCAGTTAAACTAGGATTGAAACCTAATGAAAGCAAGACAAAAATTATGAAAATTAATGCAGAGTAAACAGCCTATCAAAATAAGGGATACCATCCTGGAAGAAGTTGAGGAGTTTACTTACCTAGGAAGCATTGTGAGTGTGAATGGAGGTACCGATGCTGATGTTAAAACCAGAATAAACAAGGCTAGGGTCATATTCAACATTCTGGGGAAAGTATGGAATGCAAAGAACATCTCGAGAAACACTAAAATCAAGATTTTTAATTCAAATGTAAAGTCTGTGCTTCTGTATGGGGCAGAAACATGGAGAACAACAAACGCCACGATTTCAAAAATTCAAAGATTCATCAATTACTGCCTGCGCAGAATAATGAACATCAGATGGTTTGATAAAGTAAGAAACGAGGATCTTTGGAAAAGAGCAAATCAAGCCCCATAGATATCCAAATCAAAAAAAGCAAATGGTCATGGATTGGACACACACTGCGAAAACCACCAAGCAGCATCACAAAACAAGCCCTCAAATGGAACCCCCAAGGAAAAAGAAACAGAGGAAGACCAAGGAGCAGCTGGTGCAGAGTTACGGAGGCAGAATTAAAAGAGCAAGGCTACACCTGGAACTCAGCAGAAAGATTAGCGCCAAACATAGTCAGATGGAGGAAGTTCGTCAATGGTCTATGCTCCCTAGAGGAGCAAAGGGCTAAGTAAGTAAGTCAAAGAACAAAGAAGTTATGGCCCGGACACGAATCTACACAGACAGACGGACAGACAGACAGAGTGATTCCTATATACCACCCCCCCCCCTGAACTTCGTTCGGGGGGTATAAAAATGGAAAACGGAAATATTCATATCTAGTGATAGTCATTCAAATATTACTTTGTTAAACGTCACTCTAATTCTATGCACAAGTACTCTGAAGCTGATATCAAGCATATGAGTTTTTTATTGACAATATCTTCATAGTCTTTGTTGATCAGGTCTTCGAACAGTGTTGGAATTCCCATGGACACAAATTGAGCTCATTTGTTAGCTCCAAGGGCATAAATTCATTTCCTTTGTTGGCTGACCTGTTTTTATATTCTTTTTAACAGAATGTATTCAAATGCTTCTACACGAGAAGAAAAAAAATCTCTAGCTGTGGTCTTCAACTCGACATTTAGATATTTCGACGAAGTTTTATGTATTAACAATATATTTCGATTCTATTTATCCCAGTGAACTCGAAATAAAAGACGTCACATAGACTTCCAAATCTGCTTCGTATTTAGATATTTTATTGAGCATAGAGTGAGAGTTGGGCAGGCACGGATCCCTGGATATACCAGAGGTGCAACCAGGTGTCTAAGAGAAGAAAACATACCCAATCGACCAGTCAAATCCGCCCTGAGCCCTATATCTCGATCTCCCTTTTTGACTAGTTTCCCCCTGATTTCTGAGACATTCTGTCTCAACCCTGTTAATAAGAGTGGGGCAAACACATACCCCTGGATATATCAGAGGAGGGATCAGGTGACTAGGAAGAGTAAGCATCCCCTGTCAACCGGTCACACCCGCCATGAGCCCTATATCTTGATCATGTAAACGAAGTAATCCGTAGTCAAAATCAATATGTAAAGTACGGCCTATAATTGGTATGAAACATGTCAGACAATATTTGACCCAATGACAGGTTGTACTGGCAAACTAGATCATTATAACGACCATAGAATTTGCGAAATGCTGACTTTCAACGAGACTGTTGAAACCCATATAACATGAACTTGTTTGTCAGTAGCCTGCCTCGATTTATAAACTGATCATACGCAGAACAAGATCTTGCGTATCGTATCAGTTGATTGACATAAACACCATATACAGGTGATAATGGAATATTGCTACATAAATATGGGAAGTTGAGGATGGAGAAGCAGAAATCATCCCGTTTGTCTTAAGGCTAAGTTGTTAGTTTGCCGTTAATATCCATTTTCAATAAAATATCTACGCGCGAAACAGATGTGGACGACTCCGTGGTGTCTTATCTCGAGTTCACAAGATATACCGAATCAAGATATGAATGAAAATGATTATGTTTAATAGATACAAACTCGTCGATATATCTAAATGTCGAGTTGAAGGCCATAACAAGATATTTTTTCTTCTCATGTAGAAGCTTATGAATAAACTCTGTTTCATACGAATCAGAGTGGTTTTTAACAAAGTAATTTTTCGGAGGACTAATCACTAGATACGAATATTTCCTTTTTCCATTTTTGTTGAAGAAGCAAATGTCTATGATGCCAAAAAGACTACTCTTTGATTCATCATGGTGTGGAGTGTTTAAGTCATACGTTTTGATGTTGTTGATTTGAGAAAGGTTTTGCGATTTCACTTTTAACAATCCTGAACCTGCACTATGTCAGGAAGCTTTCATGTAAATATAAGCTTTTCTGGCCTAGTGGTTCTTGCGAAGAAAGTTTTAAAAGATTGTTCCTATATATTTGTATTTAAAAGTTTGGTCCCATATTATGGCCCATTCATACCCCCAGCGGCCATGATGTTAACAAACTTGAATCTGCCCTACATGTATGTCAGGAAGCTTTCATGTAAATATCAGCTTTTCTGGCCCAGTAGTTCTTGGGAAGATTTTAAATGATTTTCCCCTATATATTTGTATGTAAAACTTTGATCCCTTATGATGGCCCCATCCTACCCCCGCGGACCATGATTTTCACAAACCTAAATCTGCACGATGTCATAAAGCTTTCATGTAAATTTTAGCTCTTCTGGGATAGTGTTTCTTAAGAAGATTTTGAAATGACCCCACCCTATTTTTGCATTTTTGTGATTATCTTCCTTTTGAAGGGGACATGGACCTTCATTTGAACAAACTTGAAAGCCCTTCACCCAAGGATGTTTTTGGCCAAGTTTGGTTGAAATTGGCCCAGTGGTTCTGGAGAAGAAGTCGAAAATGTAAAAAGTTGACAGACGGACAACAGGCAATCAGAAAAGCTCACTTGAGCTTTCAGCTCAGGTGAGCTAAAAAACTAAAAAAAAAAAAAAAAAAAAAAAAAAAAAGAAAAAGAAAAGAAGCTTTTAAATGGAGAGGGAGAATTGTTACACACTTTTTTATTCACCTTATCATGAATTAGAAGAGAAATTCAGTGCTTTCACAATAGGGAATGCACCTTGTGGTTTAAACTTTAGTGAACTTAGTCTGGTGTGGTGCTAGCCTTTATACAGATAAATCTGAGTTGTGTTCAAGTCATATCACAAATGTATACAATATAAAGAAAACCTTCGAAGCACTGATATATTATTAACTCTAAAATTTACAAGTCATATCCCACATAAAAATGGAAAACCTTTCTAACACCCCCTTATCAATCTAATGCATTATTTTTATATGGCAAAATGAAGTGTTCTAATGAAAAAGTCACCTTTCAAAATGTTTTTTTTATCTGTAAACTATCTAACTCAAGTATCACCCATTCATTTCACTCTCTGAATGTTATTTTTAAGGAAATTGCTATAAATATAATCAGCAATGTTGCCTAGCTATCAATAGAAAGGTTATCATTATTCAAAATTTCTTCTAACAAAAGTTGTTAAAATATTATACTTGCATGAAATGCTGATACTCATTTACATACATGGATATCATAAACTGACATGATAAACACCAATTTAATTAAAATTTGACTTGTAAATCTGCTCCTCTACTATATGCCCTGGCCATATTCAGAGAGGGACAAAAAATTCTTCATTAATTGCTTTGAAACTGAGTTAAACACCAACATAGGAAATAGTGAGGTCATGGTCATAGGGAAGGTCAAGGTCAGTTAAATTGCTATCACTACCCCTTATCAATCTAATGCATTATTTTTATATGGCAAAATGAAGTGTTCTAATAAAAAAGTCACCTTTCAAAATGTTTTTTTTATCTGTAAACTATCTAACTCAAGTATCACCCATTCATTTCACTCTCTGAATGTTATTTTTAAGAAAATTGCTATAAATATAATCAGCAATGTTGCCTAGCTATCAATAGAAAGGTTATCATTATTCAAAATTTCTTCTAACAAAAGTTGTTAAAATATTATACTTGCATGAAATGCTGATACTCATTTACATACATGGATATCATAAACTGACATGATAAATACCAATTTAATTAAAATTTGACTTGTAAATCTGCTCCTCTACTATATGCCCTGGCCATATTCGGAGAGGGACAAAAAATTCTTCATTAATTGCTTTGAAACTGAGTTAAACACCAACATAGGAAATAGTGAGGTCATGGTCATAGGGAAGGTCAAGGTCAGTTAAATTGCTATCACTAATATGTATCATAGCAAGAGTTTTCATAAAAATATTGTCAATAGTTGCTTTGAAACTGAGCTATACATCAAATATGGAAAAGAGAAGTCAAGTTCACAGGAAAGGTCAAGTTAAAAGAACATTGATGCAGTTGAATAGATGATATCAATATGTATCAGCATGTAAGGTTTGATGAAAATATCTTAGTTTCTTTGAAACAGAGCTAAACGCCAAATGTGACGGAAGGACGGACATGACAAACACTATAAGGGGCATACAGTGTTTATCATATTTGTCTTCCGTCATGGCGGGGCATAAAAATAGTATTAAAAGACAGAACAAGTCGATCTTTCTGAGCACTTTCTTTCCGATTCGAGTCGAGTGCTGACAACATTAGTATTAGCATATCACGTGTTATTTCCCCAGCAATTCTTGGGTCTGTGCATATCTAATTACCCATTAATGTTTTACACATGATGAAGGATAATGAATTTCGTCTGATTCCAATATCTACTGTCGATGAACTCGATGTTAAAACTTACCGGCGCCATTGTTTACTTTCCGATCACATGTAAAGAAGGTGATCGCAATTACAAGACCGAAGATGTTCAAGAGTTAAATTAGGCAAGAATCAACTAAATATTTCGAAATATTCCTTTTATCTTGGATGAAATGAAATAGTTTACCTTGCACAAGGTATCATATTTTACCATTATAGATATAACGTTAGTTTGGGAAAAAATCCATTTATTAGTAAGTACATGTATGTACTTGTACATGTTTTACACATATAAAAACACCAACTGTTAAGTTTGGCCTCGCCCCGGAGTCAGAATTTGTATCCCGGGATCATGAAGCAATTGTGGTAAAAGCCTTCCTGCTCTACATAACTCTGCATTTAGTTTTTCTTACAGATAAGCGGTTGTAGTAGAAAAAATGTTTGAAAATTGGTCAAATTCATTTATGCCCCCTTTGTCTATGCTCCCTTTGACTCAAAGATGATTCATATGAAATGTAAAGATAGTTATCAAGAAAAATAAATACACCATATCAACGAGTTGGATAAACCAAAATATCAAAACACGCAATTATAGATGTTCTATTTATCTCATACGTCTTTTTGCTTAATTTTGAGATGATCCACAGTATGGTAGAAACAGCTGATTGAATTTGTTTTGAATCCGTGGCACAGGCATCGTACTTATTAATCTTCCTTGCGCGGGAAAAAATAGTGCGCTTATAATCGATTCATGTATATTGCAAAAGGGCATTTTTATAAGAGAAATCATGGAACAAAGCTGTATTAGAAGGCATTATAGTTTATAATTAATAATGATTTTGCCATTCCAACAAGATAACAACTATTGACCGAGTATTTATTTTTTGACATAGGCCTGACCTTCTGCGAAAGTTTGATGTCGCCTTCTTTTTGAAATAAACATGTGTAACAACGATCAATGAAAGTAACACTACATCAATATACAAATCGTTGAAAATCTTCTAGAACATCAAGGCCATGCTAGTCATATTGATATTACAAACATCCCCATGATGTGTGGATTAAAGTTCATTTAAGTCACAACCCCATGGGGCTAGATTTGGGTCATGATATAAGGTAAGAATTGTCACGTGATAAGTGTGGAAAATGATCTAAACGGCATGAGCTAACGTGACTCAGTTGAGCCTTATGACCCAAGGGCCTCTTGTTTATTTCATTTATTGAGTTATTTAATAATTATGGGGTTTCTTTGAATGCAATACAATATTAGTAAATAAACTTTCTCTTCTAGTCACATAGTTTTCTGATTTATTAGAACATCCCACTTTTTCGGGTACCTGTAAAGTGCGAAACGAAACGAAACCTACCGAAACGAAACAGATTGTAGAACCGAACTGTGCAATCATGATTGTAAAAAATGGTATCTCAGGTTCCTTTGAAAGTTACCACATATTTATAAATGAAATTCTTTTCCCTGTTGATGTGGTCTTTCGGGTTGACTGATACATTTTTAAGCGGTCCATCGATTAGCATCAAACATTGTTTGAAGAAGCTGGTGTCTGAGAAAGTTGAAAACAGGAAGACGTTTAACATCATTATTTTATCTCTAACTGCTGAGGTGCGAGTATTTTCAGTAATGGAAAAAATTAAATAGTATACATGTACCATATTATATGAATGCAATTCGACAAGAGATATATGTACATGTATTCTTGCTGTGACATTCAATTCGACATTTAGATATATACCGACTACGTTTTATCTATTAACAATAATAATTTTCATTCATATGTTGATTCGATATATCCCAGTGAACTCGAAATAAAAGACACCACAGAGTCGTCCACTTCTGCTTCATACTTAGATATTTTATTGAAAGTAGATATTAACGGCATTTCGCAGATTGTATGGTCGCTATAACGATCTAGTTTGTCAATACAACCTATCATCGAGTCAAATGCTGTCTGACGTGTTTCATACCAATTGTTATGCCATTCTTGGCACAGTAATTTTGACTACGGATAACTCCGTTTACCTGATCAAGATATTCGGCTCACGGTGGCGGGTGTGACCGGTCGACAGGGGATACTTATTCCTCTTAGGCATCTGATCCCACCTCTGGTGTGTCCATGGGTCCGTGTTTCCCCAACTCTCTATTTTGTATTGCTTATAGGAGTTATGAGATTTATCACTGTTTGTTATCTTCACCTTTCATGCAATAAGTCTAAAAATAGCTCTATATATTTGTGGTGTTGCTAAAACGGGGAATTGAAAACGGAACGGAAAATACTTTATGCATTTTGTAAAATCAAAAGATTATGAATAAATGAAGCAGAAATTACAAAGAGAATGGGAAGACATACTCATAATCCACCGTTTGATATATTTCATACAAATACACAATATCCACATGTGCGACTGTAACCCTCTGTTCTGAAATTTCTGGACCCGAAACTAACTGCACATGGTATTTATGATTTAATGATTTATGATTTAATCAACTTCGGATATGTATTTAGTGCTTACTCATTGCCCCTTTCCAACATTTAAAACTTTGTATCAGTCAACCCGAAAGCCTACATCAAAGGGGAGGCGAATTTTATTAATATGTGGTAACTTTCACAGGGGCATGAGATACCATTTTTAATTATTATGATTAAAAGAGTTCGGTTATACAATCTTTCGTTTCGTATCGGTAGATTTCGTTTCACACTTTACAGGTACCCCACTTTTTCAGACTTAATAGTGAGCTATTCCATATTTGAAAAAGGAGGTTCTGTCATCTGTATACATGATTTTAAAGGATATAATTACTATGTCTCTGAATGTCCAAAATATTTCTGATTAAAGAACAGATGTTCCTCATTCTTTGTAAAAGTCATACGTTGCACACATTCCATTTTTAACTGTGACTGATAATTGAGGATACGTATTGTCCGCGACTAACAGGTTATATAACAGTTCCCCCAAAACTTTCTGCTTTATCTACACTGAAGGACTGTAAGCCATTTGATCACTGAAATGGTAGGAACCTTATCTGTTTGTTGTCAATGGACCTCATGGGCATATACTTATTTGTCCTTGATGAATACATCGGTAGAATAATAATAAATTTCGTCGCCTGAGAACCATTCTGTTCTATCACCAAAAAAACTGATTTTGGGAAAATTGACCTCAAAGTTTGGTACCCTATATTTTTTTATCCTTATGAAGTGGTGAAGCAAACTTTTCAAGATAATGATTCAAAAGGTGTATATTTCGCAAATTTAAATCCTGATTGAATGTACAAACTCCAGAAATACAAAATCCAGAGCATTTCAGTTGGAAATAGAACATTATTGCATTCACTTTTTGCACTTTTGATGAGCACTATTGTGAGTTTGGAAATAGCACACAATGATTCTATGTAATTTATAAACAAAACAAGATGTTACTGGAGATACAACATTTGCTGTTTACAGTAAAGTTTCCTTTCTTATCATATAATATGTGTATTTCAAATCAAAATTAAATATACGCTTTGGGAACAATATTATTTGATTTTTTATTATTTACAAAATTATGGCAAATTTAAACACGTAATGTTATGTAAATTCTGATATTGATTCACAGTGATTTTTAAAAAGAAAAACGAAACCTTTGACAAATCCTTAAAAATCAACTTTTAATACCAAAACATCAAAACACCGAGTTACTTTACTCGCTTTGCATTATCCTAAATATGAACTTTTCAACAAGAAACTTCAAAAACATTGAAATTCAAAGAAACAAGAAACATTTGTACATAATCAGTTTTTTCGCTATCAATTTTCTGTTCGTATTACTTAGCACATTTCTTGGTTTTAATTTTTTTCAATTAACAAAATATCTCAAGGAATTCACGATCTTGAAGGGGTATGAATTTCAACATTGATCGGAAATCTGTTTTCTTCTCTTTAGAAAGTGCTGGGGACTTTGTCATGTTCTTTGGTATGGGAAGAAGTACATTCGGGCATGGTTCCTTATTTCTGGTAGCTTGTCCTCTGATTGATACTTCTGTGAACTCCTTGTCAGCAAATGATGTTTTGAATTGTACATGGAATGGTTTCTCTGACACATACGAGAGCTCTTTAACCTTCGAATATGGCACTCCACAAAATTTCATTGTTTTTGAAACGTTCTGAAATTTGTAGAAATTTGTTTTTTGTAATTGTATCACTTTTGAATGCTTAGGTCTAATGTTTCTCAAAACATGTATCAAACTGACAGGACTGTAGATTTCGGATATCCGAATGCCCTTCTCTAGATGACTGTGGATGTTGTCCACCTCCTGTGTTGATGAGTGTCCGGGGTACAGTACTTCTGTATTATCTGTGTGATAGAAGGATTCTGTATCATGAAAGTTTTCAAGGCTAGAGACATAACAGAATTACGATTCTGAGGAACGCAGGAATCTGACCAAAGAATGATAGAGTCCACTGTTGGGTGGTCCTTCAAAATAGTACAAAGAATGACTTGAAGGGCACTTGCTATTTCATTTGCCCCTCTGCCTGCAATACATTCTGCCCAGAGAGCATTATAAGCTTTTTTGTCAAGTGAGCAGTGTGCAGTCAAGTTGTATATGTTTAATTTTCTTTTGTAGAAAAAATTAGATACATTTGCCCGAGGACATGTGATGACATTTTGCAAATCGAAACAAATAATGGTCTCGGTTGGGCTTTTTGATTTCCTATCCCTTTCTCTTTCTTCTTGAGTCTCAGCCTTATCTTTCTGGTAACCATCAAATTTTTCTTGAAGTGCTCTTGTGACTCTGTTTGCGTCTGTCTGAGTCTCATACTCCATGCACTGATCACACCTACCCTTCTTTGGAACATGGAATCCTATGTTAAACTCTATATTAAATCACTGTTCGTTATCTTCACCTTACATAGAACACTATGGTTCTCAGGCGACTATATGAAAATTTAAAGTTTATATTTTAAATTAGTTTGTAAAATATAGATTTTTAACTAAATGTTAAGTTAAGTTCACATCTATTCACTTGAATACTTGTTTGCAATGAGGGAATGGAATAAAATTCATTATTCATCACACCACCCTACATATTACATTACGTTTAGTGTGTCTTAATTACATGCCTGTTTATTATACTCTTCCACGGAGTTCATGTGACCATGTCCCCGGCGGCCCTGTTTGTGGGGATGGGATATGACATCCTTAAGGGAAACCCGGACGGTGATAGTCATATGAATGTTGGAAAAGATCCGGGTCTGTTGATGACGCGCCAAATTCTAAAGTTGGATCCACCCGATTCCCCGCGGGAACTATCTTACCACTAATATTCTCTGTGTTTCCCTACTCACTATAGAGAAGTCTTCTACGGAACCAAATCTTACCAAAGCAGGCTTCTTCATGACCTCATAGATATCAGTATCATGAAACGTCCTATAGATTTTGTTTTCTGTACACTTTAAGCAGTAGCTTTCTACAATAGATGCTGCCTATTTGTGTCTTTCAATGCACTGTCTATTACAGGGAATACCTCCAAGGATATCAAAAACCTCGCTTTTACTCTGAGCGAAGGTACATGTACAGAAGTTAATCATGTATTCACCATATCTCTTGGATAATCTGTTGAATTGGAACCATTCGAATTACTTCAACTTGCATGCTAATCAAAATAATTTCATAAAAGGCTTTCAGATCATCAGCAAAGAAACCAGTGAGGGGGGGGGGGTACATTGATGAAATTAGCCTCTGCAATAAGGGTAGTTCTCGATACATGTCCAGTTTGGCACAGAGCCAAAAGTTCAATGTCGGTGACGAGTTTGCAGCATCCGTGTGTTCATTACCCACAACATATGACGAGCAAGTCTACATGATCTTTCTACAGGACAGGGGCACAATGAGTGATTTATGAGATCAATAGTATGAGTTTTCATAAGAACATTGTGCATTCAAAATCTTTTCGCTGTAGAATTGTAAATTATATTGTAACAGATCAGAGAGCTACAGATCCACCCCTTATAAAACTTTCGATTTACGGTGCAGAAAAAATGCACACGGTTGAGGCCCTATATCGCTGCATTCTTGCATCACAGTCTCATAAATTTAATATAAAACCATTCTTAACTTATTTTCCTACTATACATGTGTCCAATATTTTCTCAGAGAGCTACAGTTGTGCAGCTATAAATCTGTATGATATTTCTCCAAGGTAAAATACCCAGTAGGAATCACGTTGACCTCACAATGCCAGTCCAACCAATCACATTCTAAACAGCAACCATGACTATTATTATCTTGTTGATTGACAACCACGAACACTTGAAATTGTATATGTAAATATGAATTAATGTAAATGTCTAGATGCATAAACAAGTTGTGTTATTCGGTATATTTCATGGTACAGGTGGTCCGCAGAAATTCTAATAAGTGGTAAAATGATACTAAATAATGATATAATTTTTTTAAATGATACTTTTTATGCTTTATGAAAGTTTATTGTTTCGTATTGACAATAGGGATTACCATTTAATAGCATGTAGTGGATTTCAAATATACATACCATAGTAGGTCATATAGAAGGGGATATGGATTCAGGATATAGGGCTCACGGCGGGTGTGACCGGTCGACAGGGGATGCTTACTCTTCCTAAGCACCTGATCCCACCCTGTTGTGTCCAGGGGTCCGTGTTTGCCCAACTATCTATTTTGTATTGCTTGTAGGAGTTATGAGATTAATCACGGTTCGTTATCTTCACCTTTTCCTTGCATTAGTAGGTTACGTGCAGAAGCATGTGGATTTCCTATACATGTACCATCTGTCGGTAACGTAAATAGGAATCATTCATGTAGGATTTTAAGTAGGGATGAGGTAATAGTATTTGGGTACTCACTTACATTAGTAGCATATAGATATTTGAGGTTCATGAAAACTGCGTGTTTGGTTCGGACTAGTTATAATTACACCTGACGGAAATTTAATCCAGGTCGAATTCTAGTACCTTATGACCCAGGATTTATTCATATACCACCAGGGTTTAATTTTTTCAAAGACCACGTAGATATTGTTAAGGACGAACTCCAACATCTTTTTAATATCAGCTTCATAGCCCTTGTATGTAGAATCAGAGTGTTGTTTAACAAAGTAATTTTTGAATGACTAATCACACGATATTTCCGAAAAATTACTCAGTTGTTTGATATCATTTGGAGTTAGGAATTATGGTATGTAGAGTGGCTTACCTCTCAGGTGTACCGGTATACCGTCCTGATATCGGAAAGTATTGATTGGGGATGAAGCGATGTTAGCTGGGAGCTGGTGTGTGACATTCCCAGTTCTCCACTCTCTTTTACCACTGGGGCAACCTGTTAAGGGTTCCGGAAGTGCAAATGCCGGAGAGGGCCATGACAAGAGATATTCTGGAGTTGACTCTACAGGTACAGGAAGCTAAATAAATAAATAAATAAATATATATATATATATATATATATATATATATATTGGATCAGCACTTTGGACGAATAAGGCATGTCCTAATTCGCTCCACTTTTAACATTGATTGGCAAGCCTCAAGACCAAAAACATGTAGTCTGCGTTGTAAATACGCTTGTAGATTAGTGTAGTTGTAGTGCTAGATGTATTTATATGTAGTTTTTGTTATTATGCTCTGTTGATATTGGCCACATTATGTAATTCTTTTCGTTTGTCTCGTCCCGAAAATTTGACAATCTCGTTGTTCGTGTCGTTGGTCATTTTAGTGTTTTGTATAATTTTTTGTATTTGACCTTGTATCCATGTTGTGGATCCGACACTCTGAGGTATCGGGTGTTGTTGGAACTTTAGTGCTTATATATATATATATATATATATATATATATATACCATTTCCCTGATGGTGCGTTCAAATATGCTCCGTACAAACTCATGACTCTCTGGATGTTTTGTTGCCACACAGGAAGTGACGCATTACAGCCTGATGCACAGTCTTCTGTTCTCAATGTCTTCTGGGGCCTGCCAGTAATCGCTATCTAACATATTATCTACTACATTATATTTGATCGGTTCGCTCACTTGTCGACTGCCCGTTGCCATAGTAGAAATAGTTATTATCTTTGTGGAAAAGGCTTCAAGAAACTTTTGATTGCTAAATAATGACTTTGATATTGTTATTGTTATGGCGTTTTCATTTCCCATTTATACAGATGGCACAATATATCGTTGATAATCGAGTGAACAATATGAATTTCACAACAACTACATTCTTATCGTCTGTGCAGGTTTACATACGTCGAAGGTTCTCGAAATGTCCTACTGCAGTTTGAATGTAACCAGGAATTCTATAGCCGAATCATGGCCCCAGGGATCGTACTGCATCGTTCAAGTTTCAAGTCAAGACTGTCCACAAGGTGGGGTTGTCTTTCTAATTACAATATTATTAACATAATTGATAAAAAAACCGATAACGTCTTAGCAATAATTAACAATAATCTCTTTTCTGTGATAGGGTTTTCCAAAGGATTTGTGGGATTTAGTCTGACTTCCGGACACCGCCATCTATCGAATACACCGAGTCTCTCTGGAGATATTCCATACATCGTACAAAATCCACAAAAAAACTATACCATGCATTACTGCTGCAGGTAAATCAGTTATTTTATCACGATAATCGGGTTATGAACTAATTCCAATTTACAATCATATTTCAGTGTTTGACAATTAAAAAACCTTATACAATGTAGATCCATGTATTCTGGAAAAAAAGTTGAAGGAAAGTTAATTTAAAAAAATCTGCAGTAGGGCTGTGGTACAAAACATAAAGCGAGTGCTTCAGTGAGACAGTTCTAGCGTAAATATTATAGAAAAAAACATATAAAATGCACACCCACCCACACAGATATCTAGTTTTACGAAAAATATGGCGTGTATGATAATAGCAACACTAATCTAAATTTGAACTTCCATCTGTGTCATCCAGTTCAGATCTAAAGACAATTCTCAATGTCTAGCTCATAGCCTTATTCATGTTACTCCAAATCAACCCAGACGTGCCGAGCCCTACATAGAGCAAAGACAATTCTCAATGTCTAGCTCATAGCCTTATTCATGTTACTCCAAATCAACCTAGACGTGCCGAGCCCTACATATAGCAAATTATGCATATCGTTATCATGTTAACCTTATTATAATATTAAATTTACGTTAAATTAAATAAAACGTTAAATCAACGTAAATTCTTTAACATTAAAGAGATTAAAGTTAGATAAAGGTTTGAGTTTAAATCAATGTTTACATTTCTTGTAGTATATGCTCGTAATCCATGTAAAGAACGTATGATTATAAAATTTTCTTGAAATAACAATTTCACTTTAAAACTTATTATTAACGTGAATATAATGTGAAGAATTTAACGTTGATTTAATGTTAGAATTCCATGTGGAGTAAGGAATGCATGAAAAATATAGGACAAAAAATTAATGCTAATTTAATTTTCAGGTAAATGTATTAAAGTTAAGACTGGCAAGCATGTATTGAACGTTAACTTTGTAAAGATAATATCACGTTAAAGATTCATAATGAAAAAAAAGTAGGATTAAGCAACTTAACCTTCCTTTAACGATAATACCGTGAAACAAGTTCGATATTGTACACTTAGAACCCATGTTATCTATGATAAATAAGATCAGTTTTTGAAAATCCAAATGCTTGAAGATGACAACACTGCACACAAAAATTACCATACAAATTTGATATACATAATTATGATGCCAAAAAATGGCAGAGGTATCGCTAGCGAATTAACAAGCTCATTTTGATCACAAAAAGTAGCCATTGATATCGTTCACAAAAGTGATTTCCTAGCAAGAACAAGCACGCTGTAAATACAACTCTACTCGTGACAATCTTTAATTTCATATTAATGTTTATAACATTATTTGCACTAAAATGACCTAGATTATTCTAGAAAAGTGATGTTTATTTTATTGACACCTGTAACCGAGATTGTTCTAGACCTCATGTTATTTTTAGTAGAAAGATTACGTAATGGTTGCATCACTGTCTTTCAAGATTATACTAGAAAATTCATTCCTATTATAAATACAATGTAAAACGGGGCCTCCGTGGCCGAGTGGTTAGAGCATCGTGCTCAACATCACACGGTCTCTCACCTCTGTCGGCGCGGGTTCGAATCCCGCTCGTGCCAGGAAGGGAGAAAATTTCCTAGTTTATTACATTCGGAAGGTCCGTGGTATTTTCCCAGGAACATTGTATATGGGTTCTCTCTTCCACATAAACTGGGCACCACCAGATAACTGAAAAAGCTCTGGTTAGATACTTTTTATGCATTTTGGATTATTATACTGGGCACTAGGATTTTGGAACTACTAATTTTGTGTGTGTAGATTCTGTTTGTTATTGTTCACCTACTGTAAGTTAGTATTTTGCTATTGTTACAATTTTCTATCAACTATTGTCAATAAATATTATCAATTGTTAAATTGCCTTTTGTTAGTAAATTCTGCTGCGCTATATTAAGGGTTTGTTCTGACCCGTAACAATATTCTTATTCAGAAATGACGGAGCGGTTGACCAGCCGATAATTCTACCTCATCAAGAATCCCTCTATCTTTACCCTCACTACAGAACACAGAAATGACAAAAGGTGTTCGGAATGAGATATACATGTACTGACGAGTGGATTAAATACCCAGACGTACCGACAAGAGAAGACTACTGTACGCAGGAGTACCCTTATGACGAGGACTGTAACCATCACCATGCAAGGTGAAGATAACGAACAGTGATCAATCTCATAACTCCTATAAGCAATACAAAATAGATAGTTGGGCAAACACGGACCCCTGGACACACCAGATGTGGGATCAGGTGCCTAGGAGGAGTAAGCATCCCCTGTTGACCGGTCACACCCGCCATGAGCCCTATATCCTGATCAGGTAAACGGAGTTATCCGCAGTCGAAATCAGTGTGCCAAGAACGGCTTAACAATCGGTATGAAATCATCCACCTCTGTTACTACACCACAGATACAACCATCTCCAGCATTAACGCATTCGGTTAACAAAGGGATAAAATCTTGAACAGTTCTAATTTTCATTCTTTCTACAATAAAACAGCATGCCTTGTGTTATTTTTCTGTGCTGCACGCATGTAAGTCAAGGTCAGTTACACCTTCATATGTTAATGACAATATAAATAGTACAGAGTGAAAAGGTGACGAAAACGAATATAGATCAACCTCAAAATCCTATAAGGAATACAACATTAATACTCGTAAAACACGGATCCCTGGAAATACAAGAGGGGGATCAGGTGCCTAAGAGTAGTAAGCACCCTCTGTCGACCGGTCACATCCGCCCCTAGCCCTATATCTTCGATTAGATAAATGGAGTAAAACGTAGTCAAAATCAGTGTGTGTAGAGTACGGCCTAATAATCACTCTGAAATACACCAGATAGCACCTGACCGGATGATAGGTTGTATTGGCAAACTCGATCGTTATGACGACCATAGAATTTGCTAAATGCTGACTTTAAACAAGACTGTTTAAACACATGTAACATCAACTTGTTTGTCAATAGCCTGCCTCGATAACTGCTCATACGCAGAACAAGCTTTTGCGTTACGAATCCGTTGAGAGATATAAACACTATATGCAAGTGATAATGGAATATTGCTACATATATATGGAAAGTTTACGATGGAGAAGCTGACGTAATCTTGTTTGTCATAAAGTTAAGTTGTTAGTTGGCGTTCACATATAAGTATAGTAAAATATCTAAGTGCGAAGCGGTTTTTGGTTGTAAATAGGATGAACACAAATGCCGAATTGCTTAAGTGCATTACATCACGTCCTACCATAACGTCACACGGACTGCGAATTTAATATTGAATTAAAACTATATCGACCTAGCGCAAAACCATGCCCACGAAATTCTTCAGCGAATCTTTCATAAAGTAAGGTAAAGATTCAATATATATCGAAATACTAAATTATATATGCGATGAACTGATAAAATTTTTCGTAACAATAACGATATTGAGAAGAGAATTCTGATTTTCAATTCTTTTACTAATATTGTCTCAATTTATTTAGTGTATGTCCATGTGCTATTTGTGTTCCTCCGTAGTATACAATGCATAAGGTTATGTTACGCCGTAGTTAAACCTACATTACACATCAGCTTACATACCGCTACATCGGGTTATATATGCGTTATAGTTTTTGTAATTTATATTGTATTATATAATCTCATTGTAAACTAAATAACTTCTTAGGTCTGGACTTCACACTAGAAGTAATTACTAATAACGAATGATCGGTGTCGCAGACAGCGTTGTGTTATGTTCCGATGTTGGACACAGTGTTCAGTGATTCACGTCTAGTAATAGTGAGGTACAGTTCATGCCAGTGTTGAGGTCTTGAATGTCACCAGGAAACTCTGTGACATGTTTTCTTGGCCCCCGTGACCGATTGGTCAGAGCTCAAAATCACACGGCCTCTCACCTCTGTCGGCGCGGGTTCGAATCCCGTTCTTGGCACACTGATTTTGACTACGGATAACTCCGTTTACCTGATCAGGATATAGGGCTCACGGCGGATGTGATCGGTTGACAGAGGATGCTTACTCCTCCTAGGCGCCTGATCCCACCTCTGGTGTGTGTAGGGTCCGCGTTTGCCCAACTATCAATTTTGTATTGCTTATAGGAGTTATGAGATTGATCACTGTTCGTTACCTTCACCTTTCATATACAAGAACCATTATATATATGCACCATTGAGATAAATCATTAAGAAAAACATATTTGGCTCTGGCCTCTATACATGGCAAATTTACTCAAGAGATGTACATTTATCAGAACTTTGAATTCCTTTCTGTCCTCGGACTTCAGTCTACAGCTGTATTTGAACATGTTTGTCTTTATCAATCAACCTCGACACGTATGACCTTGACACGTATGATCATATTTCCAAGGGTAAAATTAATTGAAGGGGCATTATCTGTAATTTGATCACGAAAATTAATTTCAATGAAAATTGCTCTATATTTTATATTTCAGTACTAACACCAGTAATTGATTATTCCAAACACTTTTTAACCTCAAAACAGGCACATGAATATGTGATTTTAGTAATTTATAGATAATTAGTGTGTTGCAAAACAATACTTCTTCCTTATATATTTCTTTACACTAAAAACGGTTATCTAATGTAGTTTTATTAGGTTTCTCTTTGTTTTTGTACAAAATAAATGTTTTTATTTGTCATTAATATATATATATATATATATATATATATATATATATATATATATGAGAAAAAAAATGGTTACCATCACTTCCAAAGTTAATGCCCCATTAAACATACCTCATTCAACTTAACAAACTGAGAACAAACTGAAACAGAAGCAGCGGTTAGACACTCAATGATAAATTCCAAGGAATTCTTATCTGTGTCATGTATATGGAGTTTTGAACATCATCTGTCCCCCTTATCGAAACATAATGTAAATGGGTCAACTCATGAATGGAAGGGCCAGGGATGGTAAGAATTTCTTGATGATTTATCTCCAAATTTGGTTTAAAATGGACTGTTGTGATACACATCGATTGATTAAGGTTACTAATCATCCCCGTCTGTAGTCGTGGTTCATTTGTATTTCGTAAACCCATATGCATGTTGTTGTTTTTTGATAACATCAGACGACACGATCGACTGATTGTGGTATATATATATATGTATATATGATATTGGTCTTGGCTCAGTCAATTTGATTCAGGTCATCAAACGTTCTGTCTTCAACTGACCTTTGAGTCAAGTATCAGGTTCCAAAGTATATTCACTACAAAGAGACATATTGCGTCAAATGCTGTCTGACGTGTTTCATACCGACTGGTAGACCGTTCTTGGTACACAGATTTTGACTACGGATAACTCCGTTTACCTGATCAAAATATAGGGCTCACGTTGGGTGTTACCGGTCGACAGATGCTTACTCCTCCTTAGGTAGCAGGGGACAGTTTCGCACTATAGGCCCGGTCAACTTTTTCAAAAAATGGAATTACCCTGTATTTGAAGTGATATTACATGTGTAAAAATGTATACAATAATTTTAGGATGCATGTCAAGTGTAGCTGAGTGCTTAGTAAAAATGTTGATATACAATATGTAGGTGTCACCATGATTCCTAGCATATAGATGGGTGCAAATACGAAACTAAGACACGTGGTCAGTTGCTGAAGAAATTCCGGTGAAAACATGCAGGGTCTAGCAAAAGGTCTGTAGCTGTGAGGGAAGGTGGATGGTCCCATATGAGAGGTAGATTTTTGAGAGGGGCAGATAGGGTTCTTGATTGTGCACAGTGTCTAAATCCCCATGTTTGGTACTGTGATGGTGTGGGGGTGGTGCGGATTAGCCCAAATGAGGGAAAATCAAAGCAAAAAAGGGGAACCTGCTCAGAGCATGTTTTGTGCACCAGCACCAGTATTTATAGATTACATGTAATTTAGGATCATAATTTATTAACTACACTAATATGAAATACAAGTATTGACATAAAAGGGAAATATGATTTTTCATTAGTCTGTCATAATCTGACTTTGGTGTATACCCCCTATCCAAATGTTTCAAAACCAAAGAAACTGTCCCCTGCCACCTTAGCACCTGATCCCACCTCTGGTATGTCCAGGGGTCCGAGTTTGCCTAACGCTCTATTTTATATTGCTTATAGGAGTTATGAGATCGATCACTGTTCGTTATCTTTACCTTTCATATTAAGATAGATATTTCTAGTGAAGAATGGAGAGGAATTCATAAGGATGTTTTTATGAACACAAAGGATAGTAAATTACAATGGCTACAATATCGAGTAAATCATAGAATTTTAACTACAAACCCTTTTTTGAAAATGATTGGGAAATCAGACAGCGATTTATGTACTTTTTGTTTAGAGGAGAGAGAATCATTGAAGCACATTATGTATGATTGTGAAAAAGTCGGTATTTTTTTTAAAGAAATGTGCAATGTTGGTTTACGGAAACCTTTTCATTCAATATTATAACTGATAAGAAGACTTTTATCCTTGGATGTTCGAAAATTAAAATGGTAAACTTTGTAAATTACCATTTGAAACATTATATATACTGTTCCAAATGTACAGGAGATTATTTGTCATTGAGTAAATTTAAAGCCACTTGGAATAATATATACAGAGTGGAAAAACAAATTGCAAGTAAATATAATTGTACAGATCAGTTTGAAAAGAAATGGAAATTATTTGAAACATTAGCTCAAGTATATTAACGGAAATTAAGTTAAAACAAAAATATCCTAAAATGCTTCTTTTTTAATATTATATACATTTGTTATAATTTTTATTTTCCTTCGTACATGTACGAGGTGAAGTAAATGTATACTCAATCAATAAGTGTGTTTAACGTAGTAATTTTTAAATAACAACCTTTATCTGATTGTTAATTATTATAGTAGGATATTTATGAACTCAGCCAGAGTACATTGTCAATTTTTTCTACTTTCTTTACTTCTAGCCTTCGTTTAGTATGAATGTCTGTCCGTGTGAATGTGTGAGCGAAAGAGTTAGAATTCTTTTAAAACCCTGTACCCCCTGGTCAGGTTGGGTTGTAAGGGTTTTATAAAAGCCTGACTATATACCTGAATAAATGTTGTTAAAAAAAAGATAGAGATTTCAAAGAAACAATTCAATCTCATTATACCGGTATCAGTCACAGAGTCCCCATAGCAGCAAAACCCATAACCAAGAGACCATAAGTTTCAAATTCGGTAATGGATTATATTTATGTTAATTTTCAGTAACACTATGATATACATATTTCCTTTCTCAGTGGTATTTGACGGTGGGTCTCTATCTATCACTCTTTCAACAAGTACACGTTGTACATGGGACTGTTCCTCCGGCGGCCCTGTTTGTGGGGATGGGATATGACATCCTTAAGGGAAACCCGGACGGTGATAGTCATATGAATGTTGGAAAAGATCCGGGGCTGTTGATGACGCGCCAAATTCTAAAGTTGGATCCACCAGATTCCCCTCGGGAACTATCTTATCACGAATATTCTCTGTGTTTCCCTACTCACTATAGAGAAGTCTTCTACGGAACCAAATCTTACCAAAGCAGGCTTCTTCATGACCTCATAGATATCGGTAACAATATTTAATAAACTGCTATGGATCTATTGAATGCAATTTCAGCATTCTCCGTGAATAAAACACCTGTTTATTGTAGGGAATACTACAGCGAATATAACAAGCCATGCATTCTCTTTAAGCGAAGGTAAGTATTCACAAACCATCAATACCAGACAGTAAAGGGAATAACCTCTCTTTTGTTGGGAAATCTATACCACATAGCAATTACCAGTAATGATTCAAATGTATGATTTTGTTACTAATATATAATTAATCTAAATGATAGAGATAGTTTATAATTCAATAGCATTTATGCATACAAAACATTTCAATACTTGTACGATTTCTGTAAAGGTTTTCAGGTTATAAGTCGGGGAACCAGTCAAGAAGGTTTTGTGTATATCGATGAAATCAGCTTCTGCAACAAGGGTAGATCCAGGTACATGTCCAGTTTGGCACGCAGCCACAAGTTCAATATCGGGGACGAGTTCGCAGCTTCCGTGTGTGCACTTCCAAGATCATACGACCAGCAAATCTACATGAACTTTCTGCAGGACTGGGGTACTGTAAGTGTGAATCTAAGTGATCATGGTGTGGTATTCTGTACGGAAGAAAAAAATGTTCAATTGTGAAACTCTGAATTATATATTTTTTCAGCATGTCATCATGGAAGTTGAATTTGGTTGGGAGACCAAGACAAGAAAGAGACTAGCTGTGAAAGACATCATTCAGTCTCTTATTGCAAATGTAGGTTATCTGTCGTCAGTGAATTGTTTTATTGTTGTTTCACGTTCCATTCAAGAATTTCACTCAGAAAGATCACCAACTGTAGGTAAAGTGATCTGCACGTTGCTCAAGGCAGTAACGTTTAATAGGCGATATCGTGTCAACGCCTACCGTGACCCGTTTCATGCTTTTCCTAAAAGCCTGTCGCCAATTGAAAGACATAGGTTCTCTGTATTTAAGACTTTTTAGAATAAGTGATTTGAGGTCCTCATTCGAAAGACTTTTCGGGTACAAAATGAGCACTGTAACTACTGGAATACCTCTGCCTCTCTGTTCACTGATATAACACTGATTTACTTAGTAGTTATAAAAATAGCATGTCTTTCGTAAACCTGTCTTTTAGCATCCCGAACTCCTGGTACCAACAGGTGTTGTCAATGGTCACACTTCTACGGTCTCCGTGTCCAAATCGTTCATTGAAAACCAAAGCTCTCTCGAAACCCTAACTGCAAAGATGACCACCGTCTCAACGTCGTCAAGGGGCAGTAAGCAAATCAGCGAACCAATCAAATACAAAGTTGTAAGCATAGACGAGATGTTGAATGTAGATTACTGGCAGACTCCCGCTGATATTGTGGATGAAGGACACTGTGCATCAGGCTTTGAGAACTTACTACCTGTGTGGCAACAGAACATCAAGAAAGCTATGGGTCATTACGCAGCATATCACAACGCACCAACTGCTACAGGTTTACGGTTAAAACTTCGAATTCACACTTTATAATGAGTTTATATTTCATGTTCTAATGAATCTAATTTTAGGTATTTATTTGGACTGCAAATGTTTTGTAATATAGTGAAAGAAATTCTCTCGGTTTTTTTTTTTGCATTTAAGAATCGACGCTGGAATATCCCCTGTCCTGGCCTACCCCACCGTTTGCACTTCCGGAACCCCTTACAGGCTGCCCTGGAGATAAAAGTCTTTGGAAAATTGGAAATGTGACCCATCAAGTTAATGCCAGCAGGGTTCTATTTCCAAACAACACTTTTCACTATCAAGGAATGCATTTGAAAGGTATATTCACTTTAGCATATTCTTTAATTGCAGACCGGTCGAGGTACATGTATGTAGTCCAGTGGCTAGGGTTCGCACCCGGGAGGTCCAAATTCAATTATCCATCCCAGCGCCGCAACAAAGATAAGACCATTAATATATATAGGGAGTGACCGTTCTTTGCCAAGTCAGGCAAGCGTCCTATATAACTATGAGCTTAAAATCGAAAGACCGTGTCATGGTAAGCATTGACAGGATATTGCGAATTTAAGCTCAAGGCATGGGTACGTTTTGCATATACTTGCCACAAACGCCCGGAAACCAATAGAATAAATATCCACGTTAGATGGCATTGCAAAACGTTAGCCTTATGCTCGGCGCTTTATTGCCTTTGAGCAGGAATGAATCTTTATCGTACCACACCTGATGTGACACGGGACCTCGTTTTTTTTTCGGTTTCATCGGAAGGACCGCCCTATTTAGTCGCCTCTTACGACAAGCAAGGGTTACTGAGGATCTAATTCTAACTTGGATCCTCACGGGACTAAACAGTTCCTCATCTGAATACTAGGAGGAATCAAACATATAAACCATTTACTTTCTATGTAATTTTCCCCTTAAAAATGACTAAGTTCAACAACATGCAATTTTCTCAAAAATTGAAGAAAATGATATTCTCGCCACATGCACATCTTCAATACCCATAGAAACACGCTTTAAAATAAGAAGCTATTCACCTGAAAATTGTGGGAGGAGTCAGACGGACAAAACATGTACCATCAATCTAACATTAATTTTCAAATAAAGGGACAAATTTCTCGCAAGAGAAGTCAAAATGGATTAAAATTGCAATAATATGTAAAGTGACCCACAAAAAAGCTACATAGCAAGTTTCAGCTAGATATGAGATAGAGAAATGAAAACAGAAGACCCCAACCCGACGGATGGACGTGCAGCCATCGCCGTACCATGAAAAAACGGGCATATAAAAGAAAACCGATATTTATGTAGCAATATTCCATTATCACCTCCATATGGTGTTTATATCTCTCAACTAATTCGATACGCTAGAGCTTGTTTTACTTATAGTTCGTTTTTAAATCGAAGCAGGCTGCTGACAAACAAGTTGATGGTGCAGAGGTCCCAACAGTCTCGTTTAAAATCAGCATTTCGCAAGGTCGTTATAACGATCTAGTTATCCAATACAAACTATCATTGGGTCAAATGGTGTCTGACGTGTTTCATACTGATTGGTCTGGCCGTTCTTGGCACACTGATTTTGAATACGGATAACTCCGTTTACCTGATCAAGATATAGGACTCATGGTGGGTCTATTGGGGATGCTTATTCCTCCTAGGCACCTTATCCCACCTCTGGTATATCCAGGGGTCCGTGTTTGCCCAACTCTCTAATTTGTATTACTTATAGGAGTTATGAGATTGATCACCGTTTGCTATCTTCACCTTTCATACTTGATCAGGCAGGATTAATTGAAAATACTGTATTTCAAACTAGGGTTATCCTAGGCGTTACATTCAACTTCCGTAATAGATACGCAAGGAAGTGTACTGACGCATCTTTTCCGGAGAAAAATGTTCTAAACACTGAATTTGTTTTTCATTCAGTGGAAAATGTATGCTTCTATAAGTGCAGGTATGGCGTCTTTATCAGTACGTCGATAAGCCTTTCTTTATAGTTCCGAAAAAATACTATATACGAATGTAGGTATGATCTAGTCACTTTCGACTATATCGTTTGGTGAGCTCTAGTAGTCGGTTTGCTTTTTGTTTTAAGTTATTCAATCATGTAATTAACAAAATCTAATCACTTTCGACTAGGATTCTTACTGTAGTTTTAAACCGCAATGGTCGATCAGTAATCGTTTCTAAGGTTGTAGAACCCGTTTCAATGAAAGTTGAAGATAGCGAACAGTGATCAATCTCATAACTCCTATAAGCAATGCAAAATAGATAGTTGGACAAACATGGACCCCTGGACTCATCCTCCGTGAGTCCTATATCCTGATCAGGTAAACGGAGTTATCCGTAGTCAAAATCAGTGTGCCAAGAAAGGCCTGATAATCGATATGAAACACGTCAGACAGCATTTCATCCAATGATAGGGTGTATTGACGAACTAGATCGTTATAACGACCATAGAATTTGCGAAATGCTGATTTCAATCGAGACTGTTGAAACCCTTGTATCATCAACTTATTTGTAAGTAGCTTGCCTCGATTTAACAAGAGTACCGCAAACGGTACATAATACGCCCGTGAAATGCTTACATAGGGTGTTTTTCTTGTGCTATAATTTGTATAACTTTGCTTCAGGTAGTATCAGCCATAATAAGGCTGTGACAAACTTTCATATGAACAAAGGGTCTTGACTTACAAATCGAGATTTCCTCAAAATGGACCAAGTTCAACAACCTGTAATTTTTTTCAAAAATGGAAGAAAATCAAAATCCTTCCCCAGATGCACATCTTCAATACCCATACAAACACTCCACAAAATAAGATGGTCCTCACTTGAAAACTGTGGGAGGAGTAGGGAGGACAAATTATGTACCCTTCATATAATAATCTTTTCCAAATAAAGGGGCAAAACTCCTGGAAAAAAGGTCGAAATGGATCAAAATTGCAGTATGATCTAGAGTGACCCACAAAGAAGCTACACAGCAAGTTTCAGCATGATATGTGAAAGGGAAATGAAATTATAAAGAGAAAACACCGAACGGACGGACGTACGTACAGACAACGCTGTACCATAATACGTCCCGTCTAAAGACGGGCGTATAAAAACTGACTATACCCAGAACAAACTCCAGCGTATCGACTCAGTTGAGATATATAAACACCATATACAGGTGATAATGGAATACTAGTATTGCTACATAAATATGGGAAGTTGACTATAGACAAGCTGAAATCGTTCCGTTTGTTATACAGTTGAGTTGGCAGTTTGCCATTAATGTCTAATTTCAATAAGATATCTAAGTATGAAGCAGAAGTGGACGACTCTGTGGTGTCTTTTATTTCGAGCGCATAGGGATAAATCGAATCGACATATGAATGAAAGTTATTATTGTTAATAGACAAAACGTCGTCGATACCTCTAGATGTCGAATTGAAGGCAACAGCAAGAGATTTTTTCTTCTCACGTAGAAGTTTTTTTTTTTTATAATAAATTCTGCTTCATAAGAATATAGAAACAGGTCAGCTAACAAATTAGCACAATTCGTGCCATGGGAATTCCAACATTAGAAGACCTGATTACCAAAGATCACGAAGATATTGTCAATAAGGAACTCTAGCATATTTTTAATGGTATGAATTACACTGTAATCAATCTAATGATAAACATCTCCATCAATACAAGAGGACAAATGATATGAATGATTCGTCAAAGGACCAAATCTATCAAATTTTAAGCTAAAATTTTGCTTCCAAAAATACTTTAAAGCATTCTGTCAAAACATAGGAAATCCCTGTCAAATTCAGAACATGAAACCAACATTTGCCCATAGAAAGAATTTTCTATCCATTTTACGGAAAGAATAGTTGGCTCCTAGATATTGTCATGTACCAAATGCACTGAAGTTTAGAGAATTAATTACCGGTAATGACAGCATCAAACTTTGAAACATTGAATACATGCATGCAAGGTGAAGATAACGAACAGTGATCAATCTCATAAGTCCTATAAGCAATACAAAATAGATAGTTGGGCAAACAGGACCCCTGGACACACCAGAGGTGGGATCAGGTGCCTAGGAGGAGTAAGCATCCCCTGTTGACCGGTCACACTCGCCGTGAGCCCTATATCCTGATCAGGTAAACGGAGTTATCCACAGTCAAAATCAGTGTGCCATGTATTAGTGCATGTATTAGTTATATATTTGTACCTGTGGCAATATTGTATAAATACTAAGTAAACTTATACATGTATGATCAGATACCTCATGTAGCATCGTATGAATGGTTTGAGCGAATAAATGAATTGAATTGCCCTCCGAGCACGGTTAATAACGTACTCCTCAAGTAGCTAAATCATTGCATTGACGTCAAATATGCGAATACATATGTTCAGTACTTCTAAAAATATCTTAATACGAATTTAAGAATGACTGAGATCCAAGATAAATGAGATTATTTTCACCTCCGCATGCCTTCGTACATATAATGTTCGAATTTTCGACATCGGTCCAAAAATAAACAGGAAATTTTCAACTTGAAGTGATTGGTTATTATATTTTGGTCGTCCAATAAAAACTTGCTATTCTGATCAGTTTTGATTAAGTCTTGCGCTATATTTGAAAACAAAGGTGGCCAATCAGGCATTGTCTTATATGCCCAAAGGTGCATATTGTACATCACGGAAGCTAACACATCGCACTGAGGAAATGTTAATAGTTGAATTTCTTTACGACGACATGTCTATGTTGTATTCTGCCTTTAGGATGAAAGAAAAGAAAATCGTATAACGATACTGTTCCCTCAGTGTGACAGCCCTTTTACTCATTATTCGTTTTATTTAAAATTATTTACATCTCAACCAGGTTTGCAGAAGTCATCGGTTTTCAAAATGTCCTACTGTGGTCGAAATCTGTCCAGTAGTCCTTCGGAGGATCCCTGGCCTAAAGGATCTTACTGCATTGCTCAAGTATCAAATCAATGTCCTGCAGGTAAATTAGCGCATTTTTAGATAATTTAAACTTGTAACATTCGATTTCATTGACTGAGCACACTACAAAATTTAGTTTCTATTATAGAACCTAATTTATGCCTCGTTCACACGAATGTGCATTAAATTTTACTTCGCATCTAATTCTTCATGAGCCCACTTAACACCTTCACCATTCCGATGATTAATGGTGTGAGGTGATATTCGTTACACCCCAAATCCCCGCCCTTCCCAAATCCTCGCCGGCGACGATTTGGGGTTTCTGATGTAACAACAAGAGTTGCCCTTCCAAAATCAGGTGATGATTTGGGCATAACTTCACACTCCAAACTGCCGTCCCCCTTGCTGCAACTACATGAATTTGGAAACATCGTTTACATAAAAACTGGTCGTGTTTGTTAACTCTTTTTCCTCTCCTCCTTTTTCTTCTTCTTCAGTAATAACCGCAAAAGGTTCTCTGGACCCTATACGCAAGACATTCTAATCTTCTACTTCGACTTTTACTTGTTCTGATTTAAAAAAAGAAGAAGATTTATGATGATCACAGTATTAGTTATTGTTGTTGTGGTTGGTAGTGGTGTTGTTACTATTGAAAAAAATATATTTATTGTTGTTGGTGGTGTCATTGTTGTCTACATATGTATATGAATTTTTTCGTCCAGTCAGAGAGAGAGAGAGAGAGAGAGAGAGAGAGAGAGAGCGTGGGGGGTGTCCGACAGTACGATATTATATCATTTTACCTTTTGTTGTAGGGTCATTCTGCTAATCATGAGGTTGTTAGGTCTTGTGCACCGCAGATTTGTTAGTGACATCAGATTGTACTAGATTAATCTTGTTAGCTCTCATTCCAGAATTCTCATTTTTGGGGAGACATGTCAGAGGGTCACTTGTAATCTACATACAAAATGTCAGCCCAATAGGTTGACAAACACCAGATATATTTGTGCAATAAGAGGGGGTACAATAAAACAACTTCTGTGTAATCTACATATGTATCCTAAAAACGTCAATCAAATATTGACCGGCGACGCTTTAGGACAGGCGACAATTTGAGGTTTACTATAGTACATCCCAAATCGTCGCCCCTAGTAATAGTGCAATCTTGTCCCTAATCGTCGCCCCTAGTAATAGTGCAATCTTGTCCCTAATCGTCGCCCCTAGTAATAGTGCAATCTTGTCCCTAATCGTCGCCCCTAGTAATAGTGCAATCTTGTCCCAAATCGTCGCCTCTAGTAATAGTGCAATCTTGTACCTAATCGTCGCCGGGGCGATGATTTCGGATGCCGGGCGACGATTTGGAGTGGAACAATATTTACATCTACTGTGACGTCATATCGTATGGAATTTACACAATGAGTTACATATTTGTTTTAGAAATATTTTTTAAAAAATCACATCATTTTAAAACATCTTTAATCGTATTTAAAAACAATCCTTCCATATGTATTACTCAGTATGTCTATGCAGAGCACAGATTTACGTCTGACATACAATTATGGACTGTTTAGCAGGGAGGCATAACAATTTATCAGATCTTAGTAGAGTTATCATCCGAGGGCGCCTATGCGCCCGAGGGTGATAACTTTACTAATACCTGATACTTTGTGATGTCTTCCTGCTAAACAGTCCATAATAGTTTTATTATCCTGAATAATCTGAACGTTAAAAAAACTATTACACATTTATTAACTTGTACCATGTATTTTTTTTTATTATACCCCCTGCAAACGAAGTTTGGGGGGGGGGGTATACTGGAATCACTTTGTCCGTCCGTCTGTCCGTCCGTTTGTCCGTAGACGGAATTTGTCCGAAGTTTATTTCTAATACCGCTGGACATATTTCATTCAAACTTTATGCACATCTATATATTATGTAGTTGTGCATCTCCTATTTTCATTGAAATATTTTAACAGTTATAGAAGTTACGCACATTTTCTTTTCATTTTGGGGGTTGCGCACTTTGTCCAGAGTTTAATTCTAATACCGTTGAACAGATTTGATTCAAACTTTATTCTCATCTTATATATATAATGTAGTTGTGCATCTGCTATTTTCATTGAAATATTTTAACAGTTATGGAAGTTACGGACATTTTCTGGTTTGGTTGTACTTGTAGTAATAGACACAATTTGTCCAGAGTTTATTTCTAATACCGTTTTACGCTCATAAGTCAATCAGGAATTGAAGAAGTGGAAAGAAGTTCAACAATGAAGTTATATGCCCCGCGGGGGGTATTAGTCCCATTAGGACAGTTCTAGTTTAAAACGTCAACAAATTCGTAATAACTTTCTCTGCAGAAAATTCTGATTACTTTTCACTAGTTTTCGAGGGGTGAAATCAATGTTACCCTCAACTACATACATTATTTTGTTTTACATTCAATGTCATACATTTATTAGACATATATGATAACGAAAACAAATCCCGGTCTGGTCCGTTTTCTCCCTTTCTGTTACATTTGGTATTGTTTCTCCTCTCCTATACTATGTACAGTTGGTGTGAAGACACCTAGGAGGGTGGGATGTAGCGGTCAGACGGGTTCGATCGCCGATGGACATATAGCTCAGTTGGTATAGCACCTGCATAGATATTCAGGGAGTACGGATTCGAATCGTGGTCAGGTCCGTTGTATTTTCTCCCTTCCGGTTGCACACTGTTTACATCGACTGCGTTATATTTCCCGCGTTAAATGAATAGGCGGATTAAATGCCTAGATAGGTGTTGCAAGATGGTATGGTTCTTCATTCATTTCAATGGTCGCATCGTAAAAGATATTACATGTAGCGTGAAACAACAGCAATATATGCAAAATGATAGTATCTCAAGTATTCGCAAATTTTGCTACTACATTTACACTTAGGATAGAATTGCTTGATTCACCTCTCAAAGCGTCTTGAATGCGTCCCATTTTATCAGATGATGTCACGTCTTACTGAATCAATTAACCTGTGTATCGCGATAAAATACTTGCTTCTATTTGACTGTCGGATTTAATTAGTGACAATGTTACATGCTATGATAAGTTTTTCTTTTAGGTGATTTAAAACATTCATAAAAGCCAAATTCTCAAAATCGTTGCATTTTCTGGTACATGTATTTGAAGACATGACTTGTGTGATGTCGTAGGGCAGTCAAGGCGGGGCGCGGCCGGGGCGCCCCCCCCCACCCCTAAAATTTTCAAATTTAAGGTAAATCGTGGTATCTTAATTAGAAAAATGTACTAAAGGATAAAAGAAGCAATGATTTCTTCCACTCTCGGAGAAAAAAATGACACAATCTTTTGATTTCTTGAATTACTTTATTAGGAGAACTTATTTTTTTTCTTTCGAAAAACCCTTAAAATTTACGTAATTGTATTAATTTCACCTTATAAAAAAATGATAGAAAATAATACAAATGACTAAATAGGAGACATATTTCAAGCCCTATAAAATTTGTAAAGACCAGGAGCTTCCGGGGCCTTCGCCCCCTTGGCCCCCACCAGGATTTCGCCCTGGACCCACTGCCTCATAAAGTAACGCCCGCGTAAGCGCAATTCCTGGATCCGCCCCTGTTTACAATCCGCTTCGCGGGTGATAAAGCGTAAACTACACCAATTTAGGTTATTGTGTACCGTATGACGTAAGTAGAAATTAGTTGAAACGGATCATTAAGTGGAAACTAACCCAAATTGGGAAATATATATCGCATAGCATAACAGGTAAAAATTAGCTTTAATCTTCACATATCTCATTACTAGAGTATGAGTATGAATATTACTTGTATATACAATGACATACGAAGTGAAAAAAGACATTCATTATCAATGCTTTGTGTTTCGCTACTTTTAGGTTTTTCCAGCGGATACATCAGTTACAGTCTATATTCTAGACATTACCCCCAACCAGTCATTCATCAGGTAGGAATCTCTGGAGGAGTTCCAAAGTATCAAATATCGCCGGGTCGCAATTATATGGTGTATTATTGCTGCAGGTAATACATACGTTTCTTTATGGAGTGGGCACTAATTATGCACTGCGTCAGGATAATTATTGAATACTGAAGTAGAAAATTAGCTATTTCTTTGAAATTTCAGAATCATTAAAATCAGATCTAACAATTCCATTAGTCCATTTTCGTACAGTGATGGTTCTTTCTTTTACTAAATTATAGCCCCAATTGTAAAAATTTAGGTCATCAAAATGTTTGGATGTTGAATTTAATGTCCTATGCTTGTAGGTAATAATAGTTATATGAACTTTTAGCAGGGTATGTGGACTCGCATTCCCTGTAAAAGTGTATATTCTCCCGAGCCGTTAGGGAATGTCGGTCCATATACCATGCTAAGAATCCATATATATAGGATAGGGGAGTAGGGGGTCAGGAAACAAAGAGAGAGAGAGAGAGAAACTTGAAAGAAAACCTTAATTTTAACATTTGTTAACTATTTCAACAAACAACTTTCAAACAAGAACAATTGTAATTGTTTTTAAATTTCAAAACAGATCTTCATATGAGTGGCTTTCAAATCGCTTCATGTTTTTGTTTACATACACACAGACGAGAAACATCATTATTACGTCACGAGCGGAACTATCTTCATTATTTAAAGTAGATAAATGTAATTTTACACAAAAATGCTAAAACTAAAAGGTGGCTTTTAAAAAATAGTTTATAAAAATACTAAAACTATACGGTGGATAAAAAAATAGTCTATTTTACAAAGCGGTTAAGTATTTAGATCTATCGAAGCCATTTTGTATCCCATCTATTTTTGACAGAGTATATGACCTCATATTCCCGGCTTGTCGTCCAATCAAATGCCGAGATTTTTCTCTGCAGTAGGATTGGGGGCAATGTTAAGACATACATTATATCGTCAATTTTATCTCAGTATTAGTTGTTTTATTATTACATAATTACTCTTTCTTTTGCATAAGAAATGATGGATCGATTGACCAGCCGATAATTCTACCTTACCAAGAACCCTTCTACCTTTATCCTGATCAGAGAACGAGGAAATGTCAAAAGGTGTTCGGAATGCGATATAGTGATGAATGGGTTAAGTATCCCTACACACAGTTGTACAGCCGCTGTTATCATTTTTACCCGTATGACGAGGACTGTGATCATTTCCACACTGTCCACTACTGCTACTACAGTAGAAACACGACCGTCATCTATAGTGGTAATGTAATTGGATGATGGAATGTAACCAGCTGTCTAGTGAGACCGTATTCAACAGTAAATCAAGGGGCAAATAAACTCCATTTTTTCTTCTAATAAACGCATTAACTTCTCCTTGGTATTTCGTGAGTCATATATCATGAAAAATACACCGATTCTATGGTCGTTATAAGGATCTAATTTGCAAATACAATTTGTCATTTGGTCAAATCTGACTGCCGTACTTTCATACCAATTGTTGATATCTCGGAATTCTGCGTATGATTCCGGTATTGTAAATTAGTCTTTCCGCTCAACCACTTCTCACTACGGAATCTGACTGCAGGATTACCCTAAGGAAAGATAAGTAATTTTCGTAAATTCGCAAAATCTACGGATTACTCTGTTTACCTCATCAATATATAGGGCTCCCGGTGGGTGTGACCGTTTAACAGGGGATGCTTACTCCTTCTAGACACCTCATACCACCTCTGGTGTGTCTAGGGTCCGTGTTTGGCCTATTAATTTTTCAGCACCACCTATTCCAAGCACAAGTACTATGAAGTTGAAATTGAAAAAAAATACGCTGGAGTTCCCCATTGACAGTATTTTCGTAGTCGTTGGTGATCAGGTTTTCCGAACAGTCTGTTGGAATTTCCATGGGCGCAAATTGTGCTCCTTTGTTAGCTGACCTGTTTTAATATTCTTATGAAACAGAATTATATTAACTGCAACAGTTAAGAAGAAAAAATATCTTGCTGTGGCCCTCAGGTCGACATTCAGGTATATCGACGACGTTTTATCTATTAAAAAGAATAACTTTTATTCATATGTCGATTCGATACATCCCTGTGAACTTGAAATAAAAAAAACACCACAGAGTCGTCCATTTCTGCTTCATACTTAGACATCGTATAGAAAATAGGTATTAACGACAACTCAACTTCATGACAAACGGGATGATTTCCGGTTCTCCATCGTTAACATTGCATATTTATGTAGCAATATTCCATTATCACCTACATGTGGTGTTTATATCTTTCACATCTGAATCGAAGCACCAGATCCCACCTCTAGTGTGTCCAGGGGTCCGTGTTTGCCCAACTCTCTATTTTGTATTGCTTGTAGGAGTTATGAGATTGATCACTGTTCACTGTTCGTCGTAAAATTCACCTTTCATTCATTGGATAGGCTCATAAAATCTTTAATTGAGGTAGCTGCCAGAATAAATTAATAAAATTTGAAAGGGGTCGAATTATAATCCCAGTCTTTTTCAGTATGTTTATTTTCCCCCCTTTATTTTTGAAACAACATACTGTCACAATTGGAGGGGGGGGGGGCAGACAATGACCAAGCCGGTGAAAAGGATGGTACCCACCGGCGCTTGCTTTAATATTTTTTTCATGATAAGTTAGTGGTTTTAAAATACATATGCATTAGTATGAAGTACATCAAACGGTAGATTATGTGGATGACATCTCTCTGTAATTTCTGCTGCCCTTGTTCATAATAAGCCTTGTGACTCTAAAAAATGATGACCTCCTCATAACATTATTGCATAAAATATTTTACGTTCCGTTCCGCGTTTTAGCAACACCCTGCAATTGAACGTTCTATGATAAATTTCAAAGGAATTCTTATCTATGTTTCTTATATACTTCATCTGTCCCCTTATCGAAACATAATGCATGTAGGCCAACTCATAAATGACAGGGTCAGGAATGGTAAGAGTTTCTTGAGAATTTATCTCCAAATTTGGTTTAAAATGAACTGTTTACACCGGTTGTTTAAGATGAACTGTTTACACCGGTTGTTTTAGATGAACTGTTTACACCGGTTGTTTAAGGTTACTTCTGTAATCGTTCCTGTCTGAAGTCGTGGTCGTTTGTATTTAGTAGACCTATACTTTTTAGATATCGTACGACCAATTGTGACATATATATTCTCGGGATATTGGAAAACAAAATGGGATACATTTTTCACAATGAAGCGAGACGTATATCCCCCTTAACACAGGGGATGCGCAACACTTTTATTCTTAGCCTCAATTTTATAGGGTTATCGAACTTACATTGGTGAAAATTGGCGCGAGTTGACTGTGAAAATGCACGAGGTTGCGAGATAATTTCTCTTAAAACACACAACATTTGTTGAGGTTCTTATATTTTCACTCAAGGCATTCCACATTGTGCTTCTAAAATATTCTGTTTTTGCCCTGGGAATACACAATATATTTGAATTAGAATTTCTAGTTTGCGTCTGACTGACCACAGCTGGTGACGTGTCAATATGAGTGACAATTCTCGACAGGACGTAAAACAAACAATCGATGACATGTATGTCATTGTTACCACAGGAGTATTTAAATTTAATTTTTCAAAATTGTTTATGGGCACAAAAAATGTTGAACTATTGGTGATTTGTTGACAGAATAAGTATGTTTAATTCAATCCTGTTGATTTATTGCTTATTTTTAATGAATTAAATATATGCCATTATATTCAATATCTTGATTATATGTCGACTTCTTACTAGTATCACATAATGTTCCTCGAGAAAATAAATAACTTATTAGGTTTGTAACTGACTGCTTACGGATATGTTTTGGGTTGATCAATGTCATAGACGGCTCACACCTAATAAGTAATAATATATCACAAGCACGTCTCCTGTTTTGTAAGCAAAGTGGCAAGACAACCAGGTTATGGGGCCATTGCATCCAAACATGCACAAAAGTATTCCCAGTTCCCATTACAGTAAATAGGACACATAAATGAGTCCGCAAGATGGCTGACGTTGTAAACTATCACATGCGACCTGCGTATATACAGAATGAGAAATAAGATACATTCGTTGTTATCCAGAATTAAGATATGTGTTCCCGATAATTTTTAGTTGTTCTCTACTTTCGTTTCTTTGAGTTTTTAAATTATCTCCCTTTGATAAACAAATACCGTTATCAATATGGAACCGCACGACAAGGATTCGACAAGAGAGCAGAAAGATATCATTTTTCTAAATGTCAAATGATGGATTTTCAAATCATAAAATTGAAGTAATGACGGGGATACACAGCAGAACAGTTCAGTTTCTGAAGCTTGTGAAAGAAAGGGTCACGATAGAAATTAAACTTACTTCGAAGTGGATGCAGGAGAAAAATTACGCCGCGTGATGACAGAATCCTATATCGTAGCATAAAAAAGCAATCGGCGTCATACATTTAAATATGTTATATGTACAAGCAGATTTAATGCATGGACCGGATGAATGTGTCGACCAGGATTGTGAGCAGACGATTATTTGAAGACGACTATAAACGATGTGTAGTTTCCAAGAAAACATCTTAAGTGCATCGGAAGAAAAGGACTAGATTTGTGGGCAATCATTACACTAGACAGGTGATAATCACTGATCTTCCATTGAACTTGGTCATGATAAGATTTATGTTTGGAGGAAATGAGATGAAAGATTACGCGATGATAGAGAGACGCATGTCGAGCTTCTGTTAGGTTCAGGGGCTGTATATCCTACTATGGTGCTGACATTTTAAAAGATGTTTATGGAAACATTAACAGTTATAAGTAGATGAGTTATTTCGCCAGTTGTCCCTTGTCACGTATCTTTGCCCTCTAAACAGTGGAAGCAGAATCATCAATAGGCTTCCATGGCTTCCACAGAGTCCAGACATTGACATTATTGAAAATGTCTGGAAAGTCTTAAAACTTCGGGTGCACAGATGGAAAAATGAGATCCGAAATGCCAGTGACATGGAGAGAGTTATCCGTGACATTTACCATACACGTAAAAGAAAGGAACCGCCAACTGGTGACGTCATCCTTATATTTCAATTAAAAAGTAGTATAGAGAGCAACTTCTGTTGTATGATTCAAACACTGTTGTCTTGTACATTTCAAGAAAAATACAGACACAGGAATTTAGCTATGCCAGCCTTTCAAAGAAATTAATACACTATGGGAATTACAAGGTCGAAGTGATCTAGAATTCTTTTATTGGTGAGGAAGTTTTATCACGTCACAGAGGTGATTTTCTATTTGATTTCTTAAAGTGACATGGACACGATTTGAGCTGAAAATTTTCATTTTTTTTTTTTGATTTTTAATGTTTAGAATGCTTAACTAAGGTATTACTAATGATCAGCAAAAATTTGAATATCAGTAGTCAAGGTACATGGGAGATACTGAGGTCACAAGTCCTTGTTATGTAAACAAGGCTGGTGCCATTTTTTTTTTTACATAGGTTAAATAGAATAGTAAATGTTTCGTTTACAGCAGATTTTTTCAATTTATAAGTGAATTCTCAACACAATTCAATATTTTCTCGTGTTTGGCACATCTCATTTTGTTTTAAACACGCTATTTTGCTATTAAACAGTCTAATGTAAACAAAAACATGACACGATACTTGTTTACATAACAAAGAATTCCGAGTGTTGTATCTCATTCATAACTCAAAAACTGATATCCACAGTTTGGTTGACCATTAGAAATACTTTAGTTAAGCATTGGAAACAATAAATATGGAAAAATAAAATTTGAAAATTTGCAGCTCAAATCGTGTCCATGCCCCTTTAAAGGCCAAATCAAATTTACAGTTTTCTAAGAGGGTTCTTGCTCATATTAGGTTATCATATGCAAAATATTTGTTTAGGAGTCAAAATGTAAACATTTTCTAAATATATTGAGTTTTTAACGTGTGATCAACTAAACCCCACCATGGGACCTGAAACTAAGGGTGATACATATCACATTCCTCATGATAATCATACAAAGAATCGGTCTGTTTGATGTCCAGTTATAAAGAATTTTTTATACATGTATAATGTATATGGCCAATTTAGCACCACCCTGGTATCTGCACCCTAAAGAGATGAATTTCACAGTTCTGGTAGAGGACTAAATGCCAATTATAATTATGAATACCTCCTGGATGTCCAGAAGTGAAGACAGTTTTCTAAGTTATGATAGTTTCAATATATGACCAACTTGGCCCCATCCTAGGACCCCAACCCAAGGGTAATGAATTTCACATTTGGTAGAGAGGTAAATGTTCAATATGATAATACAAGCAATATTTGTCCTGAAATAAAGAAGATTTTCTAATATATAATGTTATTTAATATATTCATTTTAACTTGCATGTAGCTCTATCCTGGGACATAAACTCTGAACGCGGGGATGATGAATTTTACATTGCTCATTCTAACCATGCCAACAGTTTAACTTTTTGATGTCCAAAAGTAAAGAAGATTTCTAACCGAGGTCTGAACCCAACATTCATGAATTTCACAATTTTGATAAAGGGCTCATTGCTTGTTGTAATCATGCTAATAGTTTGACTGATTGTTGTTTAGGAGTACAGAAATTTTTTGAAGATTTCATTATTTTGACCACACCCCTCAAGCTCCAGGGAGGTAGGGTCCATGCAATTCAAACTTTTTGTTCCTCTTCACCCATAGATGTTATATGCATGTACTAAATGTGGTTGAAAATGGTTTAGCCTATTCAGAAAAGAGCTCTAAATGTTCAAAAGTTTACGTCCGACGCACGACAACGGACAGAAACAGACACCAGGAACTCCCTGAGTGATACGGTAACAGCTTAGGTGAAGTGCCATAAAATTTTAACTTATCTTGACGCTTATGGCCGTGACACTGGGGTTTCGTTATCGTGTGAACGCCTACTATGACACGGGACCTCCATCTCTTGTCACGATGTCTCCGTTTCGAAGGTCACAGCCAAAAGACTACTGACGTTCACTTCTAATGCCGGGCGCTTGACGAAGGAATAGTCACTACGTATGTTAAACGTCTTCAGTTTGAGAGTCCTAACCACTGGACTACTTTTGAGTTCTCTGTGGGACCCTTCCTGACGGAGTTATTTTCCTAATTTAAACCTGAAATCAGTAATCTTGACCATATGACCTTGATTTCGGGTCATGACCCAATGTTTGGTCATAAAAAATATATGTGTCAATCATTACCTTCCAATGATTCAAGATTAAAGAGTTTCTCCACGAGGAGATACTTCTAACTTTCTTAATGTTAGAGACCTCGCCAAAATGTCATTTATATATAAATACAACATCTTACATATGCTCAATAGCAACCCTTGTGCCAAGTATTGATTCTATTACAAAATCCATTGAAGAATAAATGAACACTGTTAAAAAATCTTGAATCCTGTAAAGACCTTATCACGTACCAACCAACTCTATAACCAAGTGAGCTTTTAAACATTGTTCTTTATTTTTATTTTTTTGCATTCATATTTCAGAAAAGTGATAATTCAGAATTACGATTCTAAATATCCGCCATATAGTAGGCCTAATATCTAAACTAAATGAGACACTAAAACTTTTGTTCCGATTTTTTTGAGTCAGAATTTGTCTTATACATTAATCTAAACAAAGAAAGCGATGAACAATATGAATTCCTAGCTTGAAAATACGGATGTATATTTAATTGCTGTTATAAAATTTAGAAATTCATTTCAAAATTAAGGATTATCTCCCTCATGCATAACTCTTATCCTTGGACGAATTTGGCTCCACTTGTTTGGTACGCTGTTTTTGGCTATATTTAGATCTAAAACTTCATAGTTATTTCGGATTTCAAACATTTCGGTTGAGCATCACCGAAGAGACATTATTTGTCGAAATGCGCATCTGGTGCATCAAAATTGGTACCGTATAAGTTTTACATTATGACCCCTGGGTCGAGGCCTCTGCTGGTGGACTGTTAGTCCCCGAGGGTCTCTACACCCCAGTAGCTAAGTACTTCGTTACTAGCTTGAAAATACGGATGTATATTTAATTGCTGTTATAAAATTTAGAAATTCATTTCAAAATTAAGGATGATCTCCCTCATGCAAGGTGAAGATAACGAACAGTGATCAATCTCATAACTCTTACAAGCAATACAAAATAGATAGTTGGGCAAACACGGACCCCTGGACACACCAGAGGTGGGATCAGGTGCCTAGGAGGAGTAAGCATCCCCTGTTGACCGGTCACACCCGCCGTGAGCCCCATATCCTGATCAGGTAAACGGAGTTATCCGCAGTCAAAATCAGTGTGCCAAGAACGACTTAACAATCGGTATGAAACACGTCAGACAGCATTTGACCCAATGCGAGGTTGTATTGACGAACTAGATCGTTATAACGACCATAGAATTTGCGAAATGCTGACTTCAATCGAGACTGTTGAAATCCCTGTACCATCAACTTGTTTGTCAGTAGCTTACCTCGATTTAAAAACTGACTATACCCAGAACAAGCTCTCGCATATCGAATCAGTTGAGAGATATAAACACCATATGCAGGTGATAATGGAATATTGCTACATAAATGTGGGAAGTTGACGATGGAGAAGCTGAAATCATCCCGTCATACAGTTGAGTTGTCAGTTTGCCGTTAATGTCTACTTTCAATAAAATATCTAAGTATGAAGCAGAAGTGGACGACTCTGTGGTGTCCTTTATTTCGAGCTCACAGGGATATATCAAATCGACATATGAATGAAAGCTATCATTGTTAATAGACAAAACGTCATCGATATATCTAAAAGTCAAATTGAAGGTCACAGCGAGAGATTTTTTCTTCTCACGTAGAAGTTTTTGAATAAATTCTGCTTCATGCATAGCTCTTATCCTTGGACGAATTTGGCTCCACTTGTTTGGCACGCTGTTTTTGGCTATATTTAGATCTAAAACTTCATAGTTATTTCGGATTTCAAACATTTCGGTTGAGAATCACTGAAGAGACATTATTTGTCGAAATGCGCATCTGGTGCATCAAAATTGGTACCGTATAAGTTTTACATTACAAGTAACATAGAAATTTCATTGAAAGAGATAGCTTTTTAAAACTCATTTATAGAAAGATACGAATACAACACGTGATTAGGTGATGGATGACCTTTTGATCCTTTAGAAGGTTTACACAAAAATGAACTGGTTTCATATTTAGTAGGTTCATCTGGGGAGAATTATTTGCAAATATAAATTTAATTTAATTTTTTTGGTTCATGACTCATTTGTTTATAACCTACTTCTGTATCAAACATGAACTTCAAATGTCTCTCCATCATACTTGTGGCTAGAGCAAATATTTGGCTTCAACTGACCTTTGTGTCAAGTATCAGGTTCCAAAGTATATCTACTACAAAGAGATAAATATCAAGATACAATTTTTAAAGAAACAATTCAGCTAAAGAGTTCCCTACCACCGAAACCCATAACCAATAATTAAGTTACCAAGTATGTAAGTAGAACAAGATCCACGATTATAGACTTTATAAGCGTAGTAGATATGTATGGCCGTTTATATATATGTATGGGTATTAATATTAACACAAAGCACGTATACTTTTTTACATAGTTTCCTTTTCCAGTGGTCTTTGACGGTGGGTCTCTATATATCACTCTTTCAACAAGTACACGTTGTACATGGCACTGTTCCCTCGGCGGCCCTGTTTGTGGGGATGGGATATGACATTCTTAAGGGAAACCCGGACGGTGATAGTCATGTGAATGTTGGAAAAGATCCGGGGCTGTTGATGACGCGCCAAATTCTAAAACTGGATCCACCAGATACCCCGCGGGAACTATCTTACCACGAATATTCCCTGTGTTTCCCTACTCACTATAGAGAAGTCTTCTACGGAACCAAATCCTACCAAAGCAGGCTTCTCCATGACCTCATAGATATCGGTAACAATATTTAAACTGCTATGGATCTATGGTATGCAATTTCAGCATTCTCTGTGAATAAAACACCTGTTTATTGTAGGGAATACTACAGCGAATATAACAAGCCATGCATTCTCTTTAAGCGAAGGTAAGTATTCACAAACCATCAAAACCAGACAGTAAACAGGATAACCTCTCTTTTGTTGGGAAATCTATACCACACAGCAATTACCAGTAATGATTCGAATATATGATAGTACAATTCATTTTTTATTACTAGTATGAACGGCGAAGATAACGAACAGTAATCAATCTTATAACTCCTATAAGCAATACAAACACGGGCCTCTGGACACGCCAGAGGTGGGGTCAGTTACCCAGGAAGAGTAAACACCTGCTGTGAGCCCTTTATCTTGATCAGGCAAATGGAGTTATCCGTAGTCAATGTCAGTGTGTCAAAAACTATCTAACAATCGGTATGAAACACGGCAGACAGCATTTAACCCAATGATATGTTCTATTGGTAAACTAGATCGTTATAATGACCAACGAATCTGCGAATATATAATTAATCTAATAGATAAAGATTGTTTATAATTCAATGTCATCTATATATACAGACTACCTTAATACTACCTTAATGCCTGTACGATTTCTGTAAAGGTTTTCAGGTTATAAGTCGGGGAACCAGTCAAGAAGATTTTGTGTATATCGATGAAATCAGCTTCTGCAATAAGGGTAGATCCAGGTACATGTCCAGTTTGGCACGCAGCCACAAGTTCAATATCGGGGACGAGTTCGCAGTTTCCGTATGCACACTTTCTAGAGCATACGACCAGCAAATCTACATGAAATTTCTGCAGGACTGGGGCACTGTAAGTGTGAATCTAAATTATTATGGTGTGGTGTTGTGTATAGATAAAGAAGAAGAAATGTTCAATTGTGAAACTCTAAATTATATATTTTTTCAGCATGTCATCATGGAAGTTGAATTTGGTTGGGAGACCAAGACAAGAAAGAGAATAGCTATGAAAAACATCGTTCAGTCTCTTGTTGCAACTGTAGGTTATCTGTCATCATTGAATTGTTTTACTGTTCTTTCACGTTCCATTAGAGAATTTCACTCACATAGAATGATCACCAACTGTAGGTAAAGTGATTTGCACGTTGCTTAAGGCCTTAGCATTTAGTAGGCGATATCGTGTCAACACCTACCGTGACCTACATGTTGCAAGCTGTATGAAAGGTGAAGATAACGAACAGTGATCAATCTCATAACTCCTATAAGCAATATAAACTAGAAAGTTGGGCAAACATGGACCCCTGGATATACCAGAGGCGGGATCAGGTGCCTAGGAGAAATAAGCATCCTCTGTCGACAGATCACACCCACTGTGAGCCCTATATCTTGATCAGGTAAACGGAGTTATCCGTAATCAAAATCAGTGTGCCAAGAACGTCCTAGCAATCGGTATGAAACACGTCAGACGGCATTTGACCCATTGACAGGTTGTATTGGCAAACTAGATCGTTATAACGACCATAGATTTTGCGAAATGCTGACCTTAAACGAGGTTGTTGGCACCCTTTCATTATCAACTTGTTTGTCAGTCATCTGCTTCGTTTTAAAAACTTGCCATAAGCAGAACAAGCTCTTGCGTATCGAATCAGTTGTGAGATAAACTGTAGAATCATTCAAATTCGTGGGAGTAAATTTTCGCGGATTGCTGAATTTTTACGGGTTCGTGGGGACGTAATTTCGTGGATTTATATATTTGTAAGAAAGGAAACTCTGAAATGTTTGATTTTTTCTTTATTCGTTGAGGTTGTAAATTTGTGGGTAAGAGGTACCCACGAATTCCACGAAAATTGAGCCACCCGAATTCTAATGATTCCACAGTAAACATCATGTGCAGGTGTGGAATATTGCTGCTTAATATGGGAAGTTGACAATGGAGAAGATGATGAAATACAGTTGAGTTGTCAGTTTGCCGTTAATGTCTACTTTTGATAGAATATCTAAGTATGAAGCAGAAGTAGACGACTCTGTCGTATCTTTTATTTCGAGTTCACAGAGATATATCGAATCGACATATGAATGAAAATTATTATTGTTAATAGACAAAACGTCGTTGATATCTCAAAATGTCGAATTGAAGGCCACAGTAAGAGATTTTTTCTTCTCACGTAGACGTTTTTGAATACATTCTGCTTGATATGAATATAAAAACAAGTCAACTAACAAAGGAGCACTATTCGTTGCCATGGGGATTCAAACAGACCGTTGGAAGAAGTGATCACCAAAGACCACGAAGGTATTGTCAATGAGGAAGTCCAGGACATTTTTTATTTCAACTTCAGAGTACTTCTGCGTGGATTCAGAGTGGGGTTTAACTAAGTAATGGTTTGGATGTCTGATCATTAGATAGGAATATTTGCGTTTTCCATTTCGTGAGGAGCAAAGATAAGGGCTTGGTAGAACATTTACTGGACCCAGCAATGTATCTTTGTTTGTAAGGGTTTTCTGGAGTTTGGGAATCCAGTATAGGTACGGTAACTCATATTCATCCGACCAATGGACTGGGATATTAAATGTGTTTAAAAAGAATTTCGCCCTTTCCAAAGAGCAGTTGGTGTATAAGTACGATTACCAAAAGTGGAATTAATGCCAAGTTCATTTAAAATACAGTTGTAATAATGTGCCTTACAAGCAAAGACTACGTTGTTACAAGCTTTGTCAGCTGGAACCAAAACATATTCCTCATGTAACCTATCTAATTCTTTTATCACCTCTGGTTTACTTAACACAGAAGGATAGATGGTACGTACTTTTATTTTAATATGTCTAATGTGGGATTTTAATGTTCCTTATACTTTTAACGATTTTGTCAATGTAAAACTTATACGGTACCAATTTTGATGCACCAGATGCGCATTTCGACAAATAATGTCTCTTCAGTGATGCTCAACCGAAATGTTTGAAATCCGAAATAACTATGAAGTTTTAGATCTAAATATAGTCTAAAACAGCGTGCCAAACAATGTATTATGTTCTTATTTTTCATATTTAGCCCATCGACAGAATTCATAATCGAGATGAAGTTCTGTCGCCAATTGAAAGACCAAGGTTCTCTGTATTTAGGACTTTTTAGAATGAGTGATTTGAGGCCCTCATTGAGAATGAGGTCCTCATTCGAAAGATTTTTCGGGTACAAAATGAGTGCCGTAACTACTGGATTACCGATGTCTTTCTGTTTACTGATTTATTTAGTAGTTACAAAAATGCCATGTCTTTCATAAACCTGTGTTTTAGAATCCCGAACTCCTGGTACCAACAGGTGCTGTCAATGTCCACACTTCTACGATCTCTGTGTCCAAATCGTTCACTGAAAACCAGAACTCTCTCAAAACCCTAACTGCAAAGATGACCACCGTCTCAACGTCGTCAAGGGGCAGTAAGCAAATCAGCGAACCAATAAAATACAAGGTTGTAAGCATAGACGAAATGTTGAATGTAGATTACTGGCAGACTCCGGCTGATATTGTGGATGAAAGACATTGTGCATCAGGCTTTGAGAACTTACTACCTGTGTGGCAGCGAAACATCAAGAAAGCTATGGGTCTTTACGCAGCATATCACAACGCACCAACTGCTACAGGTTTACGGTTAAAACTTAGAATTCACACTTTATAATGAGTTTATATTTCATGTTGTAATGAAACTAACTTTAGCTATTTATCTGGTCCGCAAGATTTTGTAATACAGTGAAAGAATTCTCTCGATTTTTTCGCATGCAAGAATCAACTCTGGAACATTCCTTCTCCTGGCCTAGGCCGCCTTTTGCACTTCCAGAACCCCTTACAGGTTGCCCTGGAGATAAAAGTCTTTGGAAAATTGGAAATGTGACCCATCAAGTTGGTGCCGGCAAGGTTTTATTTCCCAACAACACTTTCCATTATCAAGGAATACATTTGAAAGGTATGCATACTTTAATTGCAGACCGGTCGAGGTAGCCTAGTGGCTAGGGTTCGCATCCGGGAGGTCCAAATTCAGTTATCCATCCCAACGTCACAACAAACATAAAACCCTTGATATATATAGGTAGTGACCTATCTTTTCCAAGTGCCCGATATAAAGGTTAATGAACTTAAAATCGAAGGGCCGTATCATGGTAAGCACTGATAGGTTGTTGCGAATTTAAGCTCCAGACATGGGTACGCTTGCACATACTTACCACAAACGCCTGGGAGCTTTCATTAGATAAAAATATCCAAGTTAGTTGGCATTGATCTGTTAAACAAGTTATAAGGACTTTTTAAAAGAAAATATGTTTGCAATAGTGCCTGATGAAAATCGAGAGTATGAGATTAAAGAAAAGTACCGTAAACGGTTCATAATACATGTATGCCCGTGAGACGGTTATAAAACATTTAGGGTGTTTTTATCATAAGATGTTTGATTTGTGACATGGCAAAATTGCCAGGAGTTGTAGAAATTTCCTTAAGGTAGTATCAGCCATCATCAAGCTGTGACATACTTTGTTTTGTAACATATAAATAATGAAGGTCAACAATAATTTATATTATCTGATATTTTTTTTATCTATTCAGGGTTGCTTATTCGATATTTGGGTTAACCTAGAAATATGTGGATCATAGATTTGAATCTCGCAGAATTTGAATTTTTAATTCAACAATAAATGTACTTTTGCAAGAGTTTATCCAAAATCTATTACATCAGCTCAATATTATATGACTGGAAGTGGTGGCGTACTCCTGTAATCTAGCTACTTGGAGGTCAGAGTTGGTCGCCTTCCTTTTCTTATGAATTTCTTGGGTTCTCATTCCTCCTTCAACTTCCATCAACATGACATCTTTCTGTTGAGAATCAAAATCATTGCAATATGTACATCTCTAACTGTTTACAAAGGCCCTAGCTTTAAAAGTGTTAGAGGAGTTAAAAGGGCAAATCATACACTTAGTATATGATATTTCAACAGCGTGTGAATGTATCAAATATTGAAGAATCCTTGTCATATGCATATTTTCAGTACCCATACCAACACTGTAAAATATGGAGGTCTTCACTTGAAAACTGGGGGAGGCGTTAGCCAGACAAACCATGTACTTTCTATGTAAAATTTCCTCAAAACTGACTACGTTCAACAAAGTGTAATTTTCTCCAACATTGAAGAAAATCAAAATTCTTGCCACATATACATCTTTAATACCATACAAACACTCTCGAGAATATTTCACTCATATAGAGACTTTGTCCTGCTCAAGAATTTTTCTCTTACTGGGAACGTCGTCATTGCCGGTGACGGGTTGCGGAATGTAGGCCTTTATTCGGGCTGTGTCATGTTACACCTGCTGTGACACGGGACTTCGCTTCGGTCTCATCTGAAGGACCACCCCATTTAGTCCCCTCTTACGACAAGGAAAGGGTACTGAGGACCTATTCTAATTTGGATTCTCACAAGTCTAGGAAGTTTTTCATTTGAAAACTTTGGGAGGAATTAAACAGACACACTTTATACTTTCTGTGTACCCCCCACCCAATGACTAAGTTCAAAAAGATTGTAATTTCCCCCCAAAATTGAAGAAAATAAATTTTTACCACATGCACATCTTTAATATCCATAAAAACACTATAAAATACGAAAGTCTTCATTTGCAAATTGTGGGAGGAGTTAGTTGGACAAATTATATATACCCTCAATCTAACATTGATTTTCAAATACAGGGGCAAAACGTCTATAAGAGAAGTCAAAATAGATTAAAATTGCAACAATATCAAGAGTGACCCACAAAAAGGCTATATAGCAAGTTTCAGCTTGATATGTGACAGAGAAATGAATACGGAAGACCTCAAACAGACGGATGGACGTACAGACATATACATGTATGTGCCTTGAAAAACTGGCGTATCAAAAGAAAACCGATACTTGATTAGGCAGGATTAATTGAAAATACTGTATTTCAAAATAGGGTTATTTTTGGCGTTACATTCAACTTACATAATAGATATGCAAGGAAGAATATTGACGCATCTTTTCCGGAGAAAAATGTTCTAAAGACTGAATTTCTTTTTCATTCAGTGGAAAATTTATGCTTCTATAAGTGCAGGTATGGCGTCTTTATCAGTACGTTGATAAGCTTTTCTTTATAGTTCCTAGCTGCAGAACTGTAGCTCTCTGAAAAAATATTTTGACATTACAGAGAGCCACAGAGCCACCCCTTATGAAAACCTTCGATTTTCGGCGCACAAAAAGCTGCGCACGGTTGAGGCCTTATATTGTTGTATTCTTGAGTTGCTGTCTCATAAATCTAATATCAAAAAATTCTTAACATATTTTCCTACTATACTTGTGTCTAAACATACCTTCAAATATTCATTAAAGCCCCATACGACCTGAAAACTCCCAGCTTCAAATGATTTCGTTTGTTGACGTAGCCATGTTAGGTAGCCGGTCAATTCGTACCCTGTTGTTGTTGGTATATATTCATAAAATTCTTTATATGTTATGTATTCACTCTTCATTTATTATCAATACGAATAATTTATAGAAATTAAAAAAATAAAGTTTTTCTAAAGGTAAATACAGCTCTTGATTCATGAAAATGCTACTAAAGTCCTTAACACTCGTGTGGCAGGGATGGAGATCGGACCAGACTAATGAAAGCCGCATTGCCATGAGTTTAGCTATTTGAATAATTATTATTTAAAGGCACTGGGATGATATATTATTTAAAATATTGAGCTAAAATGTGTGTAGGGATATTAGTTCACATCTAGACGGTATTGTGCTAGTATGAAAATTAACCAGGATTCGAATTGACCGGCCACCTAACATGGCTACGTCAACAAACGAAATCATTTGAAGCTGGGAGTTTTCAGGTCGTATGGGGCTTTAATGAATATTTGAAGGTATGTTTAGACACAAGTATAGTAGGAAAATATGTTAAGAATTTTTTGATATTAGATTTATGAGACAGGAACTCAAGAATACAACGATATAAGGCCTCAACCATGCGCAGCTTTTTGTGCGCCGTAAATCGAAGGTTTTTATAAGGGGTGGCTCTGTAGCTCTCTGTAATGTCAAAATATTTTTTCAGAGAGCTACAGTTCTGCAGCTATATAGTTCCGAAAAAATACTATATACGAATGTCGGGATGATCTAGACTATTTTCGACCATATCTTGGACCCTAAAGATATAAAGATGACCGACCAGGTACCGTTTGGTAAACTCTAGTAGTTAGTTTGCTTTTTTAAAATTATTCAATCATGTAATTAACAAAATCTAATCACTTTCGACTAGGTTTCGTACTTAAGTTTTAAATTGCAATGGCCGATCAGTTATTTAAGAAATAAGATACCAATTTGAATGTTGTTGGGATATGACATGAAGTTGGTCACGTGATCAAATCCTATAACGCCCGAAGGGCGTTATAGTAGATTTGATCACGTACCAACTTCATGTCATATCCCAATAATATTCAAAAATGATATTTTATTTCTTATATTTCTATTTTCTATTTTAATTTGTGTTCTTACCGAGCTTCCATGATTATGTAGCAGATGACCAAAATAACGATCGTAGAACACAAAATATAGTTCGTAAGAGTTTTATCGAATAAAAAATTAGGAACAATATCAAAGAGAATATAAGTTATTTAATTGAAAATGTTAAAACAAAGGACGAAACATGTGTAAAAATAAAGGTAATTTAGAGCGTAAAGTTAACTGAAATGACAAGAAGAGCGGAGTAACCTACATCCGTGGTGTGATTTGGTCGAGATCAGCGATGGAGGGACTGGCGTCGGTCTAGCTTACTAAGTTGAAAACGCAATTGTTGATCACAGATTTCGACAGAAATTCAAAGGATCTGAGAGAATTGATGGTGGATATGATGGGTCAAGTTAACGTTAAGCTCTTAGTCAGGTTTTTGGAAAGAAACAACGGTATGTTCATCGTTAGGACTCACGATTGTAGCCATGCAGGAGACGATTCAAGACAGTAGGACAGATTTAGACCAAGTGCAGGTAGGTTGCGTCTTTTATTTACCTTCAGTGTGTGTAAAATAAAAAAAACCAAACTGACGGAGTTTTTGTTCACTTGTGAGATTTGTGTTGTAGGATTTTAATGAAGACTCGCACCGGTACCCTGACATGAACATGTAATTTTTTCGAGCTTCGAAACCAGCCTCGCTTATAATCATGCCGAGTCAAAGCCGTGATGGAAGTTGCCAGGAAAAAACAGGTTAACTTATCCTCATGAAGTAAATACATGTAGGCTTATAACTCTGCCTACACGTTTTCGCTTCCAATATCATAGAACTTTATTTTTTAAAATCGCCATACAGAAGTTGCAGACGGTATTTAAAACTGTATAAAATGAAACAACAGAACAATATATGATTAATGTTTCTCTTTTATAAATTGATGAAATTCTTGTTTGTTTACCAAATAAACTGTATAAATATCCTGCTGCGTTTATTTCTATTATGATGTCATTGCAGTGGCGGATCCAGGGTCTACGAAAGGGTGTGTGTGAAAGACAAGTATTAGCCAAAATGCTTAGCCATTGGGTGCCAATCTGGAATTTTACTCGCAATATTTCTATTATTTAAAATTTGTGGCGAGAGGGGGGGGGGGGTCTAAATCCCCCACTGCACTGTATAAGCAAGAAGGCAGGTGAAAATACAGGAACTGAATTATGAAGCGGTGATTGTATTCATACGCAAGAGCAAACTGATCACATGACCAAATTCATGTCACACGAAATTGAACATCAATTTCATTAGTACTGTCATATAAGGAAGTGCATTGGCAAATGTAAATATCTAAGGTTCGAGCATCATTTTCAATGTTTTGAATTAATCAATCTTATGATAAAACATCTCCATCAATACAAGAGGACAAATGATATGAATGATTCGTCAAAGGACCAAATCTATAAAATTTCAAGCTAAAATTTTGCTTCCAAAAATACTTTAAAGCATTCTTTCAAAAATAGGAAACCCCCTGTTAAATTCAGAACATCAAACCAACATAAGTAAATTTCTATCCACTTTGCGGAAAGAATGTTTGGCTCCTAAATATTGTCATATACCAAATACAAAGAAATTTAGAGAATGAATAGCAGTACCAAACTTTAAAACATTGAATATGTTAATATGTATTATGTTATATGTTAATATCGTACTCCTCAGGTAGCTAAACCATTGCATTGACGTCAAATATGCGAATACATATGTTTAGTACTTAAATATCTTAATACGAATTTAAGAATGACTGAGATCCAAAATATTAGAAAAATAATATCATTTTCACCTCCGCATGCCTATGAATATACAATTCGAATTTTCGACATCGGTAAAAAAAAAAAACAAAAAACAAAAAACGTGAAATTTTCAAACTGATGTGATTGGTTATTATATTTTGGTCATCCAATGAAATCTTGTTATTCTTATCAGTTTTGATTAAGTCTTGCGCTATATTTGAAAACAAAGGTGGCCAATCAGGCATTGTCTTATATGCCCAAAAGTGCATATTGTACTTAAGGGAAGCTAACACATCAAGCTGAGGAAATATCAATAATTGAATATCTTTACGACGACATGTCTATGTTGTATTCTGCCTTTAGCATAAATGGGAAAAAAAATCGTATAACGATACTGTCCCCTCAGTGTGGCAGCCCTTTTACTCATTATTAGTTTTATTTGAAATTATCTACTTCTCATTCAGGTTTGCAGAAGTCATCGGTTTTCGAAATGTCCTACTGTAGTCGAAATCAGTCCAGTATTCCTTTGGAGGATCCCTGGCCTAAAGGATCTTACTGCATTGCTCAAGTATCAAATCAATGTCCTGCAGGTAAATTAGCACATTGTTAGATAATGTAAACTTGTAACACTCAATTTCATTGGCTGAGCACACTAAAGAAAATTTATTTATATTGTAGAACCTAACTTATGGCTCGTTCACACGAATGTGCATTAAATTTAACTTCGCCTTAAATTCTTCATGAACCCTTAACACCCTCACCATTCCGCTGATTAATATTGTGAAGTGATATTTAATTACGAATACGCATTAGAAGTCTACTATGACGTCATATGGTATGAAATTTACACATTGAGTTACAATTATTTGTTTGGAATGTATTTTTAAAAAGTCATGTCATTTTAAAACATTTTTATCATATTCAAAAACAATTCCTTCCATATGTAAATTACTCAATATATCTATACAGAGCACAGATTTACGTCTGACATTATCTAATGGCATGCTGTTTGTACATGTTTTTAGTGATTACTATCATTTTGATTAGTTTTTCGCTCAAAAATAACATTAATATATATAAAGCCGACCACGGGTATAATGCATGCGATCAAAATTTTCCAATACTCATGTGTCTACATTTACTGCGCATTATCTTCGCTTTGCGTTCACACAGTTGATGGGAAGTTTTGATTTGTGTTTAAAAATCGCGGCGTAAACTTAATTCGAAGTAAAATAATGCGTATTAAATTATCCGTGTGAACGTGGTTCAGATTTAATTTGCATTAACTTACGTTTAATACGAATTAAATTCTAAGTGTGAACGAAGCATTGGTATGGGAACACAGAACCTTGAAAACTCAAGAGGGTATTTTTTTTTTCAACTTTACATCGTATCACTGTTGAGTTGTAAGTTTATCATGAAGTTTTAAAAAATCAAGGGAATTATACGTGCAGAATAAGATATCGTTGTTAGTGAAACTTTTTTTTATGTCGAACAAGACGTAGATCTAGTGGTATACAAAGCAATGCGATAAAATTTCAATATAATTTCTCTATGATACATGCATTTAAGTAGTAACGATTGAAGCTCGCAAAGCGACGCAAAGAGCTCGCTCCAATGATTACACATTTGACTCACGTGATTTGCTCTTCATCAACTGAGAAAATTTTGACTTAATGCATCTGGAAAAATGTCACCGTTACTGCGGTATACTTCATGGACAACCCCTTAGATAAGTCAAATAAATAATTTGGAAGGTACTACGAAGGTTTTTGAATTCCAGACAAGCTTTCTCATACCCTCGTACGTTTTGTTGTTGCTTGGTTTGAAAGAAAGAAAAAATGAAGAAATACGCAGCTATTACATGTATGACGTCACAATGAAATAAAATTAGGAATGTAGGGGTCAGACGGGTTCGATCTCCGGTAGCCAGATAGCTCAGTTAGTAGAACTCCTAACCAGAGAATTCAGAAAAGCCCGAGTTTAAATCCCTTTCTGTTACATTTGGCATTGTTTCTCCTCTCCTATACTATGTACAGTTGGTGTGAAGACACCTAGGAGGGTGGGATGTAGCGGTCAGACGGGTTCGATCGCCGATGGACAGATAGTTCAGTTGGTATAACACCTGAATAGAGATTCAGTGGGTCCGGATTCTAATCGTGGTCAGGTCCGTTGTATTTTCTCCCTTCCGGTTGTACACTGTTTACATCGACTGCGTTATATTTCCCGCGTTAAATGAATTGGTTGATTGAATGCCTGGATAGGTGTTGCAAGATGTTGTGGCTCTTCACTCATTTCAACGGTCGCAACGTAAAAGATATTACATGTAGCGTGAAACAACAACAGCATATGCAAAAGAATAGTATATCAAATATTCGCAAATTTTGCCATTTAATACATTTAGACTTAGGATGCTTGATCCGCCTCTCAAAGCGTGTTGAATGCGTCACATTTTATCATATGACGTCACGTCTTATTGAATCGTTCTATTTTATTGTGTCGGATTTTAATTAGTGATAATGTTACATGCTATGAAAAGTTTTTTTTAGGTGATTTAAAACATTCATAAAAGCCAAATTCGCAAAATCGTTGCATTTTCTGGTACATGTATTTGACGACGTGTTTTGTGTGATGTCGTAGGGCAGTCTACGCTCTTTACAATCCGCTTCGCGGGTGATCAAGTGTAAACTACACCAATTTAGGTTACTCTCTACCGTATAACGTAAGTAAAAATTAACTTGAAACGGATTATTAAGCGGAAACGAACCCAAGTTTAGAAATATATATCGCATATCATAACAATCCTTACATATCTCAATACTGGAGTATGGATATTATATACGATGACAATGACAATACCAATGCTTAGTGTTTCGCTACTTTTAGGGTTTTCCAGCGGATACATCAGGTACAGTCTATATTCTAGACATCACCCCCAACAAGTCATTCATCTGGTAGGAATCTCTGGAGGAATTCCGAACATTCAAACATCGCCGGGACAAAATTATGTGGTGAATTACTGCTGCAGGTAATACATACGTTTCTTTATGGAGTGGGGCACTAATTATGCACTGCGTCAGGAAAATTAGTGAATACCAATGTAGAAAATTAGCTATTTCTTTGAAATTTCAGAATCATTAATATCAGATCTAACAATTCCATTAGGCTATTTTCCATGCAGTGATGGTTCTTTATCATACCAAATTATAGTAAGGTTATCAAAATGTTTGGATGTTGCATGTAATGTCCTATACTTATAGGTATTAATAGTTTTATGGATTCTTAGCAGGGTATGTGGACTTGCAATCCCTGTCAAAGTTTATATACTCCCGAGGGAATGTGGGTCCATATACCTTGCCAATAATCCATATAACGAATATGTCCATCTTCAGAGGGATCATTGTAAAAAGCGGACAATCAAGATGATTATATATACACATACCTTTGATAGTTCTTATAAACATTTTGTACAAGTTTCTTTGCAGAATGTATGTATATATATACTGTGTGTATGTTTAAAAAAATATATATATATATATATAAAAAAAGATGGGATAGGGGAGTAAGGGGTCAGGAAACAAAGAGAAAGAAACTTGAGAGAAAACGTCAATTTTAACATTTGTTAACTATTTCAACAACTTTTAAACAAGAACAATTGCATTTTCTTCAATTTCTAAAGATATCTTCATTTGAGTGGCTTTCAAATCGCTTCATGTTTTTGGTTTTTTTTACAAACACACAGGCGATAAACATCGTTATTACGTCTCGAGCGGAGCTATTTTCATTAATCAAAGTAGATAAATGTAATTTTACATATAAATTAAAAGTATATAAAAGTTGGATTTAAAGAAATAGTTTATAAAATTGCTAAAAATATACCGTGGATAAAAAATAGTATATTTTACGAAGTGGTAAAATAGCAGATCTATCGAATCCATTTTGTATCCCATTTATTCTTAGCAGGGTATATGCCCTCATATTCCCGGCTTGTCGTCCAATCAAATGCCGAGACTTTTTCTCTGCAGTAGTACTGGGGGCAATGTTGAGACATACATTATATCGTCAATTTTATCTCAGCATTAGTTGTTTTATTATTACATAATTACTCTTATTTTTGCAAAAGGAATGATGGATCGGTTGATCAGCCGATAATTCTACCTTACCAAGAACCCTTCTACCTTTATCCTGATCAGAGAACGAGGAAATGTCAAAAGGTGTTCGGAATGCGATATAGTGATGAGTGGGTTAAGTATCCCTACGCATACTCGTACAGCCGCTGTTCTTATCATTTTTACCCGTATGACGAGGACTGTGATCATTACCACACCGTCCACTACTGCTACTACAGTAGAAACACGACCGTCATCTACAGTGGTAATGTAATTGGATGATGGAATGTAACCAGCTCTTTAGTGAGACTGTATTGAACAGTAAATCAAGGAACAAATAAACTCCATTTTTTTTCTTCTAATAAACGCATTTGCTTCTTCTTGGTATATCGTGAGTCATATATCATGAAAAAATACACAGATTATATGGTCGTTATAAGGATCTAATTTGCAAATACAATTTGTCATTTGGTCAAATCTGTCTGCCGTGCTTTCATACCAATTGTTGATATCTCGGAATTCTACGTCTGATTGTGGTATTGTAAAGTAGCCCTTCCCCTTAACCACTTCTTGCAAGGGAATCTGACTATAATATAGCAAGATTACCGCAAGGAAAGATACGGAATTTTCCGAAATTCGCAAATTCTTTGAATAACTCCGTTTACCTCATCAAGATATAGGGCTCACAGCGGGTGTGGCCGTTTAACAGGGGATCTTGCTCCTTCTAGACACCTCATACCACCCCTGGTGTGTCTAGGGTCTGTGTTTGTCCTATTAATTATTCAGCACCACTTATTCCAAGCACAAGTACTATGAAACTGAAATTTTTAAAAATCTGCTGGAGTTCCTCATTGAGAGTATTTTCGTAGTCTGTTGGAATTCCCATGGGCGCAAATTGTGCTACTTTGTCAACTGACCTGTTTTAATATTCTTATGAAGCAAAATTATATCAACTACTATGTAAGAAGAGAAAATATCTTGCTGTGGCCCTCGGGTCGACATTTAGATATATAGACGACGTTTTATCTATCAAAAAGAATAATTTTCATTCATATGTTAATTCGATACATCCCTGTGAACTTGAGATAAAAGACACCACAGTGTCGTCCACTTCTGCTTCATACTTAGACATTGTATAGAAAATAGATATTAACGACAACTCAACGTCATGACAAACGGGATGATTTCAGTTTCTCCATCGTCAATTTCCCATATTTATGTACATGTAGCAATACTCTATTATCACCTACTTGTGATGTGTATATATCTCAACTGTATATGTAACAGCTCTTTGTTTGCTATATTTCTGTATTCTGTTGTATAATGGTGATGAGGTCCAATAAATTGAATTGAAAAGTTTATACTTTAGCACCAAATTACTTAAGGGCCCTTTTTGCTCGAAGTAGTTAAATTGATGCCCAAATATTACCAGGTATGATTGACAGTCACAAGTGACGTCTTTTTTCTCATTTAAATGGTAAAATTAATAATTCAAATTTTTAAATTATATACTAGTATTGAAATGTTGGTGCAATTAGTAAATTCATGGCCAAAACTCATAATTAATACTCTCATATGATCAATTTTGCCTCATACAAATAGAGATTTGAATGTTTTGAAAATTTGAATTTCATTATATCATTGCAAGTTTAGAGCCATTTGTAAATTCGTGTCCAAAATCATGATCAACAGCTTTAAGTCAATATTGGCTAAATCAAAGATAATGACATCCTTTTTACAGAGATCAGGAACAGGAAATCCAAAAAGAATTGGAACCCCGGGGAGTGGTCAATGTCAAAAGGTTTACTAGAAAACGGAATGAGAACATTGAAGCAACAAATGCTTGTTTATTAAGTTTTGGAATGCCAATACTTCCAACAAATATTAAAGTCGAGCTTACCAAAAGAAGATAGAAATGTTTGTACGAAATCCGCTGCGTGGATTTATATATCAGCGATCTGACCATGGACAAACAAATTGTAAAGGCTCCGAAGCTTTCTTTAGGTGTGGTGAGGAAAAAGTTATCACAAGGAACACAAATAAAAAAAATTGGAAAGGTTCCCACACGGCTTCCTCCAAGGTTGCGCGGTAATTTCAAAATCGTCAGTCCAATACATCCTTAAGCAGAAAAACGCTTAACTTACCACGAGGCCAACGCACTGTCAATATGTAGTGTTCCAAAACCAAATTTTCCATTATTTGCAACAGTTTTAAAAGCATCCTCAATGAAGGATATGTCAACTCAAGTCTGTGAGAATGACATATTCCTAAAGACAAATGTAGAATAAATTCAACAGTTGCTTCAGGGTCCGCAGCTAAGCTTGTACTTGCAACTTCTAAAAAGCCTGAAGCTGCAACTCCTGCGGAGCCTGCAGCTGCAGATGCCGCCAAACCATCTAACTCATATTCACAACAACAAAAATCGACCAAAACAGTATAGTGATTGGGTGCCCAAGGGGGCGAAAGATCCCGTCGCTATGTATAATATTTGGGATTTGGGGGGAAATGGAGTTTAATCCATCACACTCCTCATCACGAGTCTGGGATAATGATGGGAGGTAACACATAAGAAATCATGAATCATCCGACATTAATTCAATGGAATTTTCGAGGCTTTAGAGTAAATTTCAATGAATTATCGTTACTTAATCAGAACCACAACCCGATAACCATACATGTATGTTAACAAGAAACACATTTGAAAGATACAGCTACATGTACGATAAATATTAAACAAAAATATATACTATGTATAACCATTACGCTTAAGCAGACAGAACCTCTAGTGGTTCTTCAATAGCAGTCCATAACAACTACATTCATAGCCAAATTAACTTGAAAACAAATCTTCAAGCTATAGCAATTCGTTTTTCCCTTGTTAAAACAAATTCCCTTTGTTCTAGATATATTCCTCCAAACTATCAACTGCAATTTCGGGAACTTGTAGATTTAATGCAACAACTTCCAACTCCTTATGAACGATTTCAATGCCTATAACCCGCTATGGGGTAGTGATAAAATGACAGATATAAGTAAGAAGAAACACTCAAAGATGAAATATCTCATCACAATCTTTGTATTTCAAAGAGGGCTCTAACACGTATCTTCATCCGGGCATTGGTTCATATTCTTTAATCGATATTAGTATAGTGGATCCCTTTTACTTATGGATTTAAACTGATCTGTACATGATGGTTTGTGCGGAAGCGATAATTTCCCTATTATTGTTAAAGCAAATACTCCTCCAGAAAAGGATTCTGTTAAAACTGGACAAAGCTGATTGGACATGTTTCAGAACTCTGAGTGTGCAAGATATCTCTGCTGAAAAGTTTGAAAACCACCCAGACCCCATTAACAAATTTACCGAAACTCTACTACAGATAGCAAATAAATGCATACCTAAAACCTCGACAATTTCTGTTAAAAGGTCAATGCAAAGAAGCAATTAAAGCTCGTAAAAAAGTAGAGACATTCAATAGATCAATAGATCTATTTTGTATTGCTTGTAGGAGTTATGAGATTAATCACTGTTCGTTATCCTCACCTTTCATCACGCACTTCTTTAAATCTGAATAATTTTCGCATATATCAAGCAAAGGCTCATAGAACCATACATATTATTAAAACAAAATCCAGGAAAATAATTGTTTCGAGTCTAAATTCACATACTCCTATAAATAAAGTTTGGAATGCGATAAGGGAAATAAAAGGAAAGGGTTCCGGTAAATCACATCAGCATGCAAGATGAAGATAACGAACACGGCGGATGTGACCGGTCAACAGGGGATGCTTACTCCTCCTATGCACCTGATCCCACCTCTGGTGTGTCCAGGGGTCCGTATTTGCCCAACTATTTATTTGTATTGCTTATAGGAGTTATGAGATTGATCACTGTTCGTTATCTTCACCTTGCACATGATGGTATGAACTGTGAAGATTTACGCCTGTATACTTCAGTCCTACAGGAAAAGTACGCCGGCGTAAAGTGTTGGTGTTTATACCTTCATGTATTTTCAAAAATGAGATTTATTTTCTATGTTTTATATTCAAACTCTATTTTCATTTCTGTCGAGAATTCCCGGTCGTTAAAATAGTCGTACTATATCTATTAAGATCCCCATGCACATAATTCACATTCCTGAGGAAATGCCTATCATTTCAATTGGTAAAGATTTGAAGGCAAAACCATCGGAAATGTAATCAATATGATATACACATATGGTCAGACGTTTACAGTACAACGATACATAATAATACCCACACAACAATTTTCAGTAACACCAAAAGGATGAAACAAAAGAAGAAACAGACATTGGGTATCTCATCCTCTATCTGAAATAGTATATTTAGTAATTATCCATGAAGGAGAAATTTCCATTAATTTTACTTTTTTGCAACCCGAAACACACAGAATTCACTTAGATAATGTATTTGGGTAGGTATACTTACATATTCTTTTATCAATACAACTATCTATAAATGTGTAGTCTTTTTATTTACGTATATGTATGATTTCATGAGGCATATTTTCCATTTTTAAGGACAATCATTGGTATTACATAATTCTCCATAGTGATTTTGACATATATGACGATGATTATCTACCTGGTGCAGAGGAAATGTATGTAAATATATATTTCTCTTTATATATATATATATATATATATATATATATATATATATATAATGATTGATGATTGTTATTAATGCACTATCATATAATTGTATTCTAATATGACACCGTTATCTTTATATTGTTATAAGAAACATAGTAGGAATTTACGTCTTATAACTCATCAATATTACATCTGGATCATAGTAAAAAGTGCAAAAATACACACACACCCCTTCGAAAAAATACACCTCTGTATCATAGTTTTAAGTTTACAGAGATTATGTAACATCAATAAATCAATTTGATTTTCCTTTCATTAATTCTGAAAGAATATGACAAGGGAGTCATTTTAGCATGCATAAAATTTACTGTAGAAGTTTATAATTTCTATTCATATAGTGATTCCTGTTCTTAAATGAAATAAATGAACAGTAAACATTATAAATACATTACACACGTACACACGTAACGTTACATCGACGTAATGCAATTTTCAGAAGGAAGGTGTCAACTTTGCAATGTTGTAACTCAATAGATATAAGGAGCTTTACTGAAATATTTAATATTTTTATTTATTGATATTAAACCTCTTAACAAATGTTAAAATCTCATTTTCTTGAAGAAAAAAAAAACCCAACTCAATAAGCCTGGTTTTCCGGTGGCTGATCACAAATTTGGAAATACAATCTATGTTAAATATTGGAAAAAACAGAATCTTTCACTTCAATTTCAATCTTAGACATTCATTGGTTGATTGTATCTTGTTTAACTTCTCGAGAATTTTTCACCCATATGGAGACATCACCAAGACCGGTTAAGGGCTTCAAATTTAAGCCATTGCTCGGCGCTTATGACAGTGAGGTTTCTTTAGCATGCACCACCTACTGTGACAGGGATATCCGTTTTTAAGGTAATTTCCAAGGACCCGTGACATTCACACCTGATGTCAAGCGTTTGGCGATGGAACAACTGTCACTACCTGTTTTAACGACTTAGATCTGTCGCGGCTACCTACTAGAGATAGTTTATCTGTTATGTAAATAAAGGTGTAGATAATGTGATACTGGTTATGAACTATCTTCATAAAAAGACTCCCTCCCTCTGAAAACATTTGTGGCTCGCTCATATGATGACGTCCGTTCTGCTTTGAATTATGTAATGTAGATATTTTTCAGTACATATGCAATTTCATAAAACATTATTTTCAATAAGTCTCGGAAGAAAAAAAAGACGCATATACGTCTCATTGTTTTTTTTTTCATTTCATTTTATTCAGGTATAAAATACCACAGACTGTCATGATTATTTTAGAATAACAAATTAAAACCTGGCATAATCTATAGCACTATGTAGTTATAACAGTTAAAGAATAAGTAACTGTATGAATAACATGACAAATGATGATATAATAACCTAAGGATAACCCATAAAAGCTTAAATTAGCTTATTTCCAATGGGGTCCATATATTTATACAATAGATATGATCAACAGACAAAAAGAATAAACATTATATGACTAACAATTGGAATTTTGGCAGGTTTTGATTAATAGTTGCATTATGCGTTGAAAAATGACAAGCTTCAGACATATTTTATAATAGATTACTAATGTGTAAAAACCATAAGTATTAAACAAAATTGGACATGTTATCTGGTTATACCCCTTGCCTTGCTAGCTAATAAGGACTTTACAGCCTTTTAAAAAAAACCAAGAAGATTCTTTGCCTTTATCTTAGGTATGATATTTTTTTTATTTGTAGCAATTCTAATATTATTATTGTTTCGAGCAAATCGACCACAGAGATAACGTGGGGCTTTACCATGAAATATATTAAATACATGGTTAAATCTTAGTTGAGTAGCTTTGTCATCCATTCTTAACATGCCCAAAGAATCTAGAATGTCACTATAAATGCTAACTATAGGACCTAGATTTAAATTAAATCTGACAACTTTGCCAATACCACAATACCAATAAGAACATGCATAATCAAAATAACATTGTGTTAAAGCAGGACATAACGTCTGTCTTGACTGTAAATTTAGGCAAGATGCATTTCTGTACTAAAAATGAAGTCTAGCATTTACCTTTTGTAGAATGCTTGAAACAATATTTTCACATGAGAAAAATCTATCTATACATACACCTAAATATTTAACACTATCAGATGCTTTGATTTCATGACCATTACATAGAAGTTTAAAACTTGTAACATTTTTCAATTTTTGGGGTGGTGTAAATAAAATGGTTAATGTTTTTCCAAGGTGAAAAGACAGTTTGTTATCTACAAGCCATGAAGAGCAATTTTCCATAACATTTCCTAGTTTTTGTGCAATGGCACCAAAATCTCTATAAACATAAGATACAGCACTATCGTCGGCATATAAAATCAACATGCAGTCTTTGTCAATACTTCTAGACATATCACTGACATGCATTAAGAATAGAAGAGGGCCTAAATTGCTCCCCTGAGGTACTCCACAATCTATTGGGTTAAAATTGAATCGTCAACTTCCCATATTTATGTAGCTATATTCCATTATCACCTGCATATGGTGTTTATATCTCTCAACTGATTCAATATGCAATGCAAGAGCTTGTTCTGCGTATAGTCAGTTTTTAAATCGAGGTAAGCTACTGACAAACAAGCTCATGGTACAGGGGTTTCAACAGTCTCGATTGAAGTCAGCATTTCGCAAATTCTATGGTCGTTATGACGATCTAGTTCGTCAATACAACCTATCATTACAAGGTAACTTGCTCACGAGTTTGGGTGCAATTGTAGTAAAAAAGCTGTTAAAAATATGTAATAGTTTTACCTTCATGCTGAACCTGTCCATCAATTCTTAAAACAATGTTGTCATTACGTTTTTATTTGTTCTTATAACCAATATTCTTAAGTTGTTGCCATAATTTCTTTGGTTCAGACCTATTTTCTTCGAGTGTGTGTTGGAAGTAACATGATCTTGCTTTTTTAATTTCTCTTTGTACAAGATTTCTCAATGTTAAACTTATACGGTACCAATTATAATGCACCAGATGCGCATTTCGACAAATAATGTCTCTTTAGTGATGCTCAACCGACATTTTTTAAATCTGAAATAACAATAAACTTGTAAGAGCTATTTAAGGGAAAACAGAGTGCTAAAAAGTGGAGTCAAATTCGTCAAAGGATATGAGGGAGATAATCCTTAATTTTGAAATGAATTTCTAAATTTTATCACAGCAATTCGATATACATCCGTATTTTCAAGCTAGTAACGAAGTACTTAGCTACTAGGCTGTAGAGGCCATCGGGGACTAACAGTCCACCAGCAGAGGCCTCGACCCAGGCGTCATAATGTAAAACTTATACGGTACCAATTTTGATGCACCAGATGCGCATTTCGACAAATAATGTCTCTTCAGTGATGCTCAACCGAAAGTTTTGAAATCTGAAATAACAATAAAGCTGTAAGAACTATTTTATGGAAAAACAAAGTGCAAAAAAGTGGAGTCAAATTCGTCTAAGGATAAGAGCTATGCGTGAGGGAGATCATCCTTAATTTTGAAATCAATTTCTAAATCTGTTATTCAGTCTATTAAATTGCTTGTAGTCCTCTTGGTTTCTGTGGGTTTTTTTTTTTTATATATAAGTAACAATGTTTATCTCTATCTTTAATAAGACTCCAAATAATTATAAGAAGTCATCCATGGCTCGGTTATCTGCTTTGCTCGTATTTCAACAACTGGAGCCAAAGTATCTAATACTTTTGTAAATATTTGTTTAGAAATGGACCAAGCTCCATCGACACATTCACAATTTAAACAGTTACTCCATTCTACACTAGACAAAAGAAATTGAATTGATTCAACAGAATAATTGTTTAATCATCTAATCTTAATTGTATTGTGATCCTTAAAAGTACCTCTAGATACTTTCCTTGTACAAAACGTTAAATAATGATAACTTATACCAGTGGTGATAACACCTGCGTTAACAATGTTTTATATTGAAATTACAAAGGATATGATCAATTACAGACTCTGTGTTGCAGGTAACTCTTGTTGGATCAAGTATAATTTGGTCGAGACAAAATAAATTCAAAGTATTCAAATAATGTTTATATAACGGATGGTTCTTGTTGGCTGTACAAATGTTAAAATCACCCAAGATCATGGTTTCACAGTCAGTTTTTCCTGCTTAAAAGTAAACAATTCGAATCTTGTACACGTCTCGTTTTTCTTCCTGCTTAAAAGTAAATAATTCGAATCTTATACACATTAAATGATTCCCTATATATATATTGACTGTTGTTATATATGGAATTAATGTGATTGTGCTGTAACCAAATTGGTGTTTAATTTGATAGGATTCGAAATTCTTGTTGCACTTTTCCATGAACATTTGAACTCTATTGTACATCAACTACCGTCCATTGAAAAGAATGTGAATATTGAAGGAATATATCTCGACAAAATGCTAATGACAGGGCCTAAACCTTACAAACAGTCTACCTGGAATCCTTATTCGCTTCCGCAAGGACCAGGATGCAGACATAGAACATATGTTCTACTAGTTTTATGTTAAGAAGGGACAAAGAGACTTTCTTAGGTTTTTCTGGTATAAAGACAATAATCCTAAACTTCGCCTCATTGAGTATCGCATGTGAGTACACGTCTTTGGCAATGCAGTCTTCTGCTTTTGTCACTTACAACCTTAGGAAAATTGCAGAAGAATGTGAAGATCTTTATCGTTCTGATGTCAACTACTTTGTGCACAAAGACTTTTATGTTGACGACGGATTAGTATCATCATCTCGTGAAAAAGTCTTCGACTTGGTCATTCGAACTAAATCAGCCCTACGAGACACCTGTAAACTTCGTCCACATAGCATTGCCTCAAATGACGGAAATTTTGAACAGCCTTTGTGAAGAAGACCTGAATAAGAATCTTAAGGAAATTGAGTTCGGGGAAAATAACTCCATGTTACCTGTTCAACATAGCCTTGGTCTTTCATGGTACTTAAATAATGATACCAAACACACGAAGAGAAATGTTTTCGCTTCTAAATAGGATTTTTGACCCACTTGGATTTCTATCACCTGTTACTGTTGCTGGAAAAATCCTCCGAGAAACAACTGGTATCGACTGGGATCAGCTATTACCTTTCTCTTTTGACTGGAAGTGAAAAGAGTGTTAAACATCCTTGGAGTATTTACATGAAATGGGAATTCCTGTATCTTTGAGTTGTGTCAGCAATGTAGAACTGCATGTTTTTTCGGATGCATAGAAAAGCCACTGCAGCGACCAACAACAGTAACCTTGGATTCATTCTTGGAAAATCAATATCCAACATACAGATGATGAGACAACTTCAGATTCTCAGTATCCCCTGAGAGATTTGTTCAGATGTCAAGGTCATAAAAACTTCAGTCAATACATCAAAGAAGCCTTTGACTGACCTCTCTGAAAAAATTTCAAAAATGGAAAACTCTGATCTCTTCCATTGCATTCCTTCGTCATTCTGTAAAAACATTCAACCGTAAACAACACACGTTTGGATGGCATTTCTGCAGAGAGAGTGTGAGTGTCCAGTCGTGTCAAGAAACACAAAAATTTGTGTTGCGTGAAGTACAGAAAGAATGTTTCAATGATGAAATTCGGTGTCTTGAAGAAAAAAGAACTTTACCAAAGAGCAGTTCTATTTCACAACTTTGTCCTATATTAGACTGTGATGATTTACTGAGAGTTGGTGGACAACTCAACAATGTGAAACATATGTTGCCTACAGGATAAATCAATCCAATATATACTAGCGGAAAAAAGAAACTGTGCATTATAAATTTTAGTATAATTTTTCTATATTTATTGTTTATATCTATAAAATCTAAACAATCGATAAAGGTGATGTTTTTTTAACAATATCGGATAGTACCCGACTCAGATGCACGGACTTTTTCATGGTTAGTGAACACATGTTGTTTATTGAAGTATTCATACGCACGAGTTTTACTGGCCAATACTGTTTGGAGTAAGAAGTGTATAAGGTTTGTTCGGACACTATTCGTTAAGGAAAGCACTTTAGTTTTGACAAAATTTACCATTCTGTCATGCCACGACTCAGCGAAAACCAACGCAATCGTGCTGTTGGGATGCTTCAAGCTGGAATGGCACAAAATATCGTAGCAAGACACTTTGGAGTTCATCGGAACACCATCCAGTCATTATAGAGACGTTTTCAACAATCTGGTAACACTCGGGATCGACCACGTTCTGGGCATTCTCGGGTGACGTCGCGTCGACTGGACAACCACATTAGACTTGTGCACCTGCGAAATCGTTTCCAGACAGCAAGTTTGACTCCTCGTAGCATTCCTGGACTTCGACCAATCAGTCAAAGAACTGTGTGTAATCGTCTGCACGAGCACATCAGACCAAGACGTCGAGCGGTGCGTCCAATACTGCTTCAGCGTCATCGTATCGTTAGACTAGCGTGGTGGTGCAGACAACATCTGCGATTCAGAATACAGGACTGGGCCAATATTCTGTTCACTGATGAATCCAGATTTCTTTTGGATAGCAGTGACGGCCGTTGTAGAGTGTATTGTCGCGTTGGGGAGGGGTACCAAGACGCTTGTGTTGTGCAACGTCGACAATTCGGTGGAGGTATCGTTATGGTGTGGGGTGGAATAACAGCACGTGGAAGGACCCCTCTACAAATTGTCAATGGAAATCTCACCGGCATACGCTATCGAGACGAAATTATTCAGCGCCATGTGATACTCTTCATACAGAGACAGCAAAATCACATCACTCTGCAGCAAGACAACGCAAGACCACATGGTGTACGTGTAGTCAGGGACTTTTTTGTTCAACAGAATGTCGATGTCTTGCCTTGGCCAGCTGTTTCCCCCGATTTATCGCCGATCGAGCACGTCTGGGATGAAATGGAACGACGTCTACGCCGTTTGCCAAATCAACCAGTGATATTGGCTGATTTAGGCCAGGCTTTAACCAACATCTGGAACAACATCCCTCAAGCATTTCTGAACACTATAGTGGCATCAATGAGGCGCCGTTGTCAAGCATGCGTGAATGCAAATGATGGTCACACGCGTTATTAACTTTGTTAATTCAAGTTTGAATACCAGTGTCTTTCGAGTGTATTGAAATTGACTTTATTCGACGTTAACATTACTGGATTATGAAATGTTGTAACGAATACATTTGTTAAAAGTATTACAAAAAATAAAATTTGTTCATTGTAGAGGCTGGTCCAATCGGCAAACATTTGAATGAAATTGTAGCAGTGTGGATATTCAATTCCCCACATTCCTTTCACATGGGAGCGCATGATCGGCCTCATAAGAAGGATTCTCGATTCCATGCTGCTGGATCCAAATGCTGAACAGCTAACACATGAAACTTTGACTGTCTTTATGGCAGAAGTGTGTTCTATTTAAAACTCAATACCTTTGGTGCAGATTTCCTCCGATCCGAAATCGACGTTCTTCGCCCTGCAATGTTGTTAACTGGAAAAGTTAATTACTTACCTGTCCTACCAGAAAGTTTGGACACAAAGGATACATATCGTGCACAGTGGAATCATGTACAAGTGATTTCCGACATATTCTGAAAACACTGGAGACCGGGTCATTTACAGAACTAAGTAAATACTTGTTTTTATATAATTGGTCATAGTAATTGTTTGAATTTATACATATATATATATATATATATATATAATGTTGTAAGTTGTATATACATGTAAACAATCACTTTTGTAATTGGGATACTTTTGAGAATTCGTAAACCTGTTTTATAGAGTTAAAGTAATTTCTGTAGTGTTATTTAATGAACATTGACATTACGTACTGATGCCTATGGAATGTGTAACGTTGTATTTCTACAAGCTATTTGTTAATGTGTAGCTTCTTACCGTACTCTCACGCACTCACATGTATGTACACACACTCGAACAGGATTTTGGAGGAATAAAGCTGGGTCATACTTAGAGTTGTGTTCTGTTGGTGTTAGTGTTGGTTAACTATGTAAAGGGCAGAATAGTGATATTAAATTATGGAATTCATGTATTTCCATAAATCATTTTGTAATGGTTGACGGTATTCTAGGACTTTGGGCAATTGGTACATAATCATTTTCACACATGTAGTGACTGTTCCTTAGCCAGTCGTCTGGCACGTGCCAGACACGAGTATTTCAGATATGAGTTCGACAAGAGAGGCAACGGTTCAAGGTAGGAACGACATTAAGCGTCATACGTACGTCAGAAATTGTAATATTTCACCTAAAGCTGGTGAGATATCAATATGAGTAAACATTTCTGGAATTGGTCCTTGGACGACAAAAAGCTAACAAAGATATCCTCTTGTCTAAATGTATTAACTTAGAGTATTGTTCTTTGTTGTATACATGAAAGGTGAAGATAACAGTGATCAATCTCATAAACAGGGTGATGATTTGTTGTTATAACGACTTTTACCAATTAAGATGTAGTTAAAAGGAATTAAACCAACTCGATGACACTCTTCAAAACGATTAGTTCTTTTAGTTCTGAACTGTTAATTTAGACATATTTTAGATAAACACCATAGCAAATGATTATCAGAAAGTAAATATGACGAAAGTGAACATACTGTGCTCCTTTGTTAGCTGACCTGTTTCTATATTCATATGAAGCAGAATTTGTTCAAAAACTTCAACGTGAGAAGAAAAAATTTCTCGCTGTGGCCTTCAATTCGACATTTCGATATATCGATGAGGTTTTGTCTATTAACAATAAAAACTTTCATTCATATGTCGATTTGATATATTCCTGTGAGCTCGAAATAAAGGACACCACAGAGTCGTCCACTTCTGCTTCATACTTAGATATTTTATTGAAAGTAGACATTAACGGCAAACTGACAACTCAACTGTATGACAAACGGGATGCTTTCAGCTTCTCCATCGTCAACTTCCCATATTTATGTAGCAATATTCCATTATCACCTGCATATGGTGTTTATATATCTCAACTGATTCGATATGCAAGAGCTTGTTCAGCGTATAGTCAGTTTTCAAATCGAGGTAAGCTACTGACAAACAAGCTCATGGTACAGGGGTTTCAACAGTCTCGATTGAAGTCAGCATTTCGCAAATTCTATGATCGTTATAACGATCTAGTTCGTCAATACAACCTATCATTGGGTCAAATGCTGTCTGACGTGTTTCATACCGATTGTTAAGCCGTTCTTGGCACACTAATTTTAACTGCGGATAACTCTGTTTACCTGATCAGGATATAGGGCTCACGGCGGAAGTGACCGGTCAACAGGGGATGCTTACTCCTCCTAGGCACCTGATCCAACCTCTGGTGTGTACAGGGGTTCGTGTTTGCCCTACTATCTATTTTGTATTGCTTATATAGGAATTATGAGATTGATCACTGTTCGTTATCTTCACCTTGCATATTATTAAATCCTGAAAAGAATACAAATTTGAGAGTAGGGCAACTCCGAGCCACTGGAAACACCAGAGGTTGGATCATGTGCCTAGGAATAATAACCAACCTCTATTGACCGGTCATACCTTCCGTGGTCCCTAAGTCTCGAATATTAAAAAAGCGTAACTTTTAATTTAGTAGATTTTAGTTAGGTTCAGTTTGCAATGAATGGCCTAGCGATTTGTCTCAAACACTTCAGACAACATTCAACTTATCGTCAGGTTGCATTTACAAATTGGATCATTATAACGACTATATCATTTTCAAAATGTTTACTATTTGAAAATTGATCATTCGCAGAACATTTTATCGCCTATCAAATCAGTTGAGAGACATAAGCACGATTTGCAGTTGATAGTGGAACATTGCTACATAATTATGGAAAGCTAACAATGGGGAAGATGCAAAGACATTCCCCTTGTCACAGAATTTAGTCGTTGGTTTGCGTTAACGTATATGTTCACTAAAATATCAAAATGTGAAGTAGATATTAAAAAAAAATTGGTTTCGAGTTTCCTGGCATATATGGAATTGCGATATGAATTAATGTGAATATTGTTAAAAGATAAAATATCATCAAGGTATCTATATGTCGTGCTGAAAGCCACAAGGAGCTTTTTCTGTTCTTTTTAAATAATATCTTTTGATAGGATAAAGTATACCAGTCTAGCTAATACTACACTTGCTGTTGGCAAAAAATAGACGTGAGCAATTTGATTCTGGGAATGACTATTTTAACCTTTAGTTTGGAAAATAATAGTGATAATAAAATAAATACATCGTGTTCAAACAATTAGTACATGTGTTAAGTGATTTACAAAAATGCTACATTCTATTCCCGTTAGGGTTTCTCGACAAGGCATAAGATCGTCGTTGGTTGTATAATATCCGACTGAGAGGGCGCATTGTTCAGCCTGACATCAGTAGATTGTAAAATTCCTCATTAATTTCTCACCATGAAGATGTAAATTATTCACAGAAATGTCATGCCCGAATCATCCAGACATCACTAACGCACTGAAGACCTCGAGTGGACGAACGAATGGAAACGTGACATTGTACTTTTGTATGAGTGGATTCACTGCTAATAATGCAGATCCATTAATTTGGTGTATTGGGGATCAATGGACAGGGACGAACTACACCTGTTTAGTCGGTAAAGAGTTAATTTGGCAAGGATATGATGTAATCCCGATCACGAAAATGAGCAATATTAAGAAATACCAATTGAAAAAGGAATTGTATCATGATGAAAATAAACTATATTATATTGGAATTTATTTAGTAGCTCTAAACATTGAGTAAGGGAGACAGATACATATGGAAATGTTTACTATTCTGTATGAATTGTATAATGTTTGACAACTCCCGGGATTTCGAGGTATGAATGGTAAATTGAACATATGGATATATGTTGGTACATGTAGATCCGGTGCCTTGTGATTCACCGTTGCCATTACCAAACGCAGATGTCTTCTGGAACGTCTCGATGGCGATGTACACCTGTAGAGCCGGTTACAGAGCATCTGGCGATGTCCACTGGAGTGCTTGTGAAAATGGAGTCTGGACCTCTGTCTCTGGAGTGTGTGAAAGTTAGTATTTTCTGGCAATTATGAAAAGTGGACCTCTGTGTCTGGTGCATTTAAAGGTTTGTATTTGGTTGTAATTGTGATACATGGACCTATGTTTCTAATGGTCTGTATTTCCTTGTAACACCCCCTCTCTCTCCATCTCTCTTTCTATGTGTGTGTGTGGGGGGGGGGGGGACATCAAAACATATATGTTTGTAATAATAAAAACTGCAACTTTGTCTCTGGAGAATATGTAATTTGGATCTATTTACATGAAAGTATAAGTGATCTACGGAAAACATAAATAACCTTCATGTACATTAAATGCATATAAGTGTGTACAGAAGCCCATTAGTGCAAACCAAAACTAAATTCAAAAAACGAAATTACTAAATATAAAACGAAATTAATATATATATAAAAAGCCAAAACTAAATAAAAATCAAAATTATTAAATAAAAACGAAATCAATAAATAAAAATCAAAATAATTAGATATAAAACGAAATTATTAAATAAAATAGGAAATTAATAAATGAAAACGAAAATATTAATTAAAAAACAAAATTAATGTATAAAAAACCAAAACTGAATAAAAAAAAAGAAATTATTGAATTAAAAAACGAAAACTAAACTAAAAAACGAAATTACTAAATAAAAACCGAAATTAAGAACAGGTTTTGAGAATATTATGTGTGTGTGTGTCAGTAGAGCTTAAGGAGGTATTATACATCGTCATAATGGCTGACTTCCTTTTCAAACATGGATGAAAATATAAATATCAGCAATATTTGTCTATTCATTTCAAACATTCTCGCCTAGCTGAGTAGCTCAGTAGGTAAGCACGTCGACTGCTGAATTGTAGACCGTGTGTTCCAGTGCAGCAGGGGTTTTAAATTTTATATAGATTGCTTTCAAATAAAACTGCATTTTTTTTACTTAATAAAGTAAATTTGAAAGTTTCAATTTCAAAATATTGTTGTACATATCGTCCACATTTCATCCATATCAAATTTCTCTGGTGTAGCATACCTCATTAACAAGGAAGGAAACATAGCTCCTAATTCTTTGATTTATGGCGATTTCATCATCGTTAATGGAGTTATACAGAAATCTAATGACAAATACAAAACAGCCAACTTATTCATTCACTACACGTTTATCTACCATGTTCGCTGAAAGGTCCCAGGCGTTGTGTTTCGGATAACAAAATTTCTCCAAAACTGCTTCAACACTAGCCCCCATAAATCTAGTAAGAAAACAAATGACTCTCATCAGCCACGTACCTCAACAATCACTTGACTTTACACTAATTAAGTTTTGGCGGTGTGATACGGTGTGTACCAGTGTGGCTGCTAAAACTGGTGGCCTTTGTTTATGCCAAGCGCTGAAAAAATTGCTGTGTCATGTAGAATTAATGGCTTATCAGTTCACATCAGTACAATACGTTCCTTTTCTTATGCATTCATTAATTTCGTTTTTTATTTAATAATTTCGTTTTTCATATAATAATTTCGTTTTTATATAATAATTTCGTTTTTTATTTAGGATTGTTTTTTATGAAATATTTTCGTTTTTAATTTGATATTTTCGTTTTTCATTTGATATTTTCGGTTTTTATATAATAATTTCATATTTTATACAATATTTTCGTTTTCTATATAATAAATTCGATTTTTATATAATTTTTTCGTTTTTTATTTAATATTTTCGTTTTTTATTTAATAATTTCGTATTCTATATGATAATGTTGATTTTTATTTAGTTTTGGTTTGCAGTAATAGGCATTCGTAAGTGTGACATTATCTCGACAAAAAATTATACGCCGGGGGCAACCGTCCTTATGCAAGGTGAGATAACGAACAGTGATCAATCTCATAACTCCTACAAGCAATACAAAATAGATAGTTGGGCAAACACGGACCCCTGGACACACCAGAGGTGGGATCGGGTGCCTAGGAGGAGTAAGCATCCCCTGTTCACCGGTCACACCCGCCGTGAGCCCCATATCCTGATCAGGTAAACGGAGTTATCCGCAGTCAAAATCAGTGTGCCAAGAACGGCTTAACAATCCGTATTCTTTCTTCTACAAGTTAGGCAAAATTGAAAGTTTATTTTACATAGTGCATATTAAACCAATACATATATTTTCTGATTTTTGCCTTTCAGGATCGAATGTTACCAATACAACAAATTTCGTTTTGCCACCAAATGCTTTTGAAGGTCTTAGAGTCCCTAGACACAACAATAGTGCATATGAGCTGAGTTTGATATCTGCATATGACCCGCGTCACAGTGCAAAAGCCATCGGGAGTGTTGGTGCTTTGATTATAGTATTAACTGTTGGACTAATCTGTCTGTCAGAAATTGTAACTTTATGTAGCCAGAGAGAGGTGGCGTCTAAAAACACTAGGTTATAGCTTTTCTCTGACGATGTTCATTTATTTCCGATCAATATTTCCTGGATATAGTATATTGTCATTCATATGTCGATTTGATATATCCCTGTGAGCTCGAAATAAAGGACACCACAGAGTCGTCCACTTCTGCTTCATACTTAGATATTTTATTGAAAGTAGACATTAACGGCAAACTGACAACTCAACTGTATGACAAACGGGATGATTTCAGCTTCCCATATTTATGTAGTAATATTCCATTATCACCTGCATATGGTGTTTATATATCTCAACTGATTCGATATGCAAAAGTTTGTTCAGCGTATAGTCAGTTTTTAAATCGAGGTAAGCTACTGACAAACAAGTTGATGGTACAGGGGTTTCAACAGTCTCGATTGAAGTCAGCATTTCGCAAATTCTATGGTCGTTATAACGATCTAGTTCGTCAGTACAACCTCGCCTTGGGTGAAATGCTGTCTGACGTGTTTCATACCGATTGTTAAGCCGTTCTTGGCACACTGATTTTGACTGCGGATAACTCTGTTTACCTGATCAGGATATAGGGCTCACGGCGGATGTGACCGGTCAACAGGGGATGCTTACTCCTCCTAGGCACCTGATCCCACCTCTGGTGTGTCCAGGGGTCCGTGTTTGCCCAACTATTTATTTTGTATTGCTTATAGGAGTTATGAGATTGATCACTGTTCCTTATCTTCACCTTGCATAAAGTATAGTTTTACATTCATTGAACAAATTCGTATAGATTATTGTTAATTTATTGTTGATATTAGAAAGATGATGTGGAATTTGGTAGTAATAATTCAGTTTTCAAATGATGCATGGTGAGGGTTCGGATGTGAAAGTTGAATCTTTTTATCTACATGCATCTGGGCTGGCTTTAATTTGCCATTTTACTATGGAGACTGTTTGAAAATATAGTTGAAAGTTCACTTGAAAAACACGGTAAGTTGAAAGAGAATAGCTTCATGAGGGTTTTATTTTATTTAGATTTCAGCACTTCATGACTTGCAGTAAAAATCTTGCATATTTATTGCAAAATAAAAAAAGGGGATACAATAACTTTTACACGGCAGATTGCGACTTCATGGAACAATTTTTTTTCAATGTTATTTCGTCCCGTGGGGATCCGGGTTACAATAGGTCCTCAGTACCCCCTTGCTTGTCGTAAGAGGCGACTAAATGGGGCGGTCCTTCGGATGAGACCGTAAAAACCGAGGTCCCGTGTCACAGCAGCTGTGGCACGGTAAAGATCCCTTCATGCTCAATGGCCATAAGCACTGAGCATAGGCCTAAATTTTGCAGCCCTTCACCGGCAGTGGCGACGTCTCCATATGAGTGAAATATTCTCGAGAGGGACGTTAAACAATAATTAAGTAATCAATCAATCAATGTTATTTCCACTCTTTAAAAACACGTCCTTCACTTTTACGCATTTCAACTGTCATAAAATGGCATTCACTTCTTGTCGTGACGTGATGTCAAATATCATGAGCATTTGTGCTCCTGAAATAGAGTGAATGAAAACGTAAGATTCTTCTTTACAAACCCGTGGAAATATGTCATGCTCCATGAAGCCCATTTTCAAATATGATACTTGAGATTCTTCGGAAAACATATAGTATTTGCATATTTAATGATTATAACAGCCATTGTATGTATGTCGACGAGTATGTCGCCATGCTTAGTCATGCATTTATGCATAGTTCGTGAATTGTTACTTGACAGCTTAAGTACATCTCTTTATATGCATTTCTATAACTTTTGCAATCCGATGAAACCTGATATTACTGTGGTTAAACCCACGCTTATATGTATAAGTTCCAACAACACCCGATACCTATAAGTATCGGATCCGCAATGTAAATACAAGGTCAAATACAAAAATTATACAAAACACTAAAATGACCAACGACATGAGCCAAACGAGATCTCAAATTTGCGCTCCTTCGGGACAAGCGAAAAGAATGACATAATGTGGTCAATATTAACATAGAATAATACAAAACCAACGAAAAATATATGTAAATACACCTAGTACTAAAATCTACACTAAATCTATAAACGTATTTACACCGCAGACTTCATCTTTTTGGTTTTTAAGCTTGCCAATCAATGCTAACAGAGGAACGAAATAGGACATGTCCTATTCGTGTAAAGAGCTGATTCGCAATGTACGAAGTAGCAATAATAAACTTAAATAACCTCAAGTGGAATGAGCTATGAGAGCTTGTTATCCGTATGATAAGTTTTAAAATCGAGATAGGCTACTGACAAACAAGTTGATTATGCAGACTTTCAAAACTTGATTGTTATAACCACAACAGAATTTGCAAAATGCTGGTTTTACAGGAGGCTGTTGAAATTCCTGCACCATCAACTTATTTTTATTAAAAATTGGGCGCCACCATATAACTGAAAAATTGTTGAGTGTGGCGGAAAACATTAATCAATCAATATTAGTCTGTCTCGATTTTTTAAAACTGATCATATGCAGAACAAGCTCTTGTGTATCGAATCAGTTGAAATATATAAGCACCATGTGCAGGAGATAATGGAACGTTGCTACATAAATATGGGAAGTTGAAAATGAAGAAGCTGAAATAATACCGTTTATTATAATGTTGAGTTGTTAGTTTGCCGTTCATATCTATTTTCAATAAAATACGTAAGTACGGTGCAGACATCGACGACTCTGTGGTGTCTTTTATTTCGAGTTCACAGGGATATTTCGCATCAACATATGAATGAAGATTGCTATTGTTAACAGATAAAACGTCGTCGCTATATCTAAATGTCATATTGAATGTCACAGCAAGAGATTTTTTTCTTCTCACGTAGAATTTTTTTTCTTCAAAATAACCTGCTTCATAAGAATATAAAACCAGGTCAACTAACAAAGGAGCACAATTCGAACAAATGGGAATTCCAACAGACTCTTGGAAGATCTGATCACCAAAGAGTACGAAGATATGATAAATGGGGAACTCCAGCATACTTTTAATTTAAATTTCAGAGTATTTGTGCGTGGAATCGGAGTGGTGTTTAACGGAGTAATTGTTTGGATGATTGATCACTAGATAGGAATATTCCCGTTTTCCAATTTTGTTGAAGAAGCAACTATCCATGATGTCAAAAACCATAGTCTTTAATTTATCGTGAGGAACGGTCGAATAAAGATTTGAAAAATCATACATTTTGATATTGTTGATTTGAGAAAAGCTTTGCGATTTCAATTTTCCTAAAAGTTCTTTAGATTTGTTATAAAATCCACATTCAATTTACACCACTTCTGGCATATGTAGTGACATAGTACGTTTGAAGTTTCTCTTTCACAACTGTTAATACGAGGGCAAGTCAATATGTAACCAGCCTATCCCATTTCCGATTGTCCGAGACGGTCACAATTTTCATGACTTGTTTCAATACTGTGGAATCATTTCAATTCGTGGGGGCCAATGTTCGTAGGAAAGCAGAATTGTGCAGGTCCGTGGGGATGTTATTTCGTGGGTAAGCGATACGTTGTCACTAGGAGAGATAACTCCACTTGGTTTAAAAAAATGTTCAAGAACACGTAAATTCGTGGGTAAGAGTGACCCACGAATCCACGAACATCAACCCCCACGAACAATGATGATTCCACAGTACATGTTTTATACCTGGGTGCACGCGTATCAAGTCATTCTTTAATAACATATTGAATGTCAAACAAGGCTAGTGATGCAAAGGCGTGTTTTTCATCTAAAGTTGAGTGCCTTGCTATAATTCGGTACTTGTATTTAATGTAGGTAAAACAGGCAAATAAATACACGGCGAGCTAGCCGATGTTTATGGGTCTTCTGCACCATCATATGTTAAGATTAAATTCTGGGTAAGGGCAATCAAATGCGGTAGAACGTCTTTAGAAGAGGAAGCAACGTCTGGACGCCTACTGGATACCACTGAGGAAGAAATGTGTAGGAAAGTTCGGGATCTAGTATACTCTAATAGGCGAATTCAGGTGGAAGAAATAGTGCAGGAATTAGGCATTTCACATAGTAGCATTTCAACAATCTTACATGATCTTTAGGTATGTGCAAGCTAACAGTCTGATGGGTCCCCAAATCCCTTAACGATGAGCAAATGGCAACCACAGCATCAGTATGTAGCGCCTTGTTGAAGCGTTTTAGGTCAAAAGATGATTTTCTTTTGCGACAACCTGCCTATTCGCTTGACCTAGCTCCTAGCGACTTCTTCCTATTTTCAAACTTGAAAAAGGATATCCATGAACGTCATTTCCGAATTGACGAAGAAGTCGTGGCGGCAGCTGAGGAGTGGGTCAATGGAAAGGACCCTGACTTTTTTAGTTCTGAACTGATGACACTTGAACACCGTTGGTCTATGTGCATCACACTAGAGGTCAATTATATCAACAACAAAAAAGAGGTGGATCTCAACTGCAAATAAGTTAGACTGGTAACTCATTGATTCACCCACGTATTTTCGTGAGGAGCAAAGATAGGGGCTTCGTAGAACACTTACTGGATCCAGCAATATATCTTTGTAAGGGTTTTTATGAAGTTCAGGAATCCAGTATATGTACGTTAACTCATATTCATTCGACCCATTGACTGGTATTTTAAATGTGTCTAAAGCTGAAGCATGGTTTTGAAGAATTTCATCTTTTGAAAGGGCAGTTGGAGTATAAGTACGATTACTAAAAGTGTAATTAACGCTATACGAGTCAGCCTTATGTGGATTCAAGTGTATGGTATGTTCTTCCCATTATATCAATTGATTGTAACTGGTGAAAGATACATGTTGTTAGTCAATGGACTGACATGATAACTTTGGTTAGGATTGGTTGGAATGTTTCCATAAGTTACTTGGTTATCTATAATGTCCTCTGGTCTATCGTAATGATCATCCTCGTATCCGTCTACTGTGGATGTCGACGTTCTGTCTACTCCAAACGCAGCACCTCTAGATCTGTACGTTGTCATTTCGATATTCACGCCGGATTGTTCTTTGTTGAGACACCCGTATGACAAAGATACGTTTTTCGGCTTTTGTTCTCTTTTGCACATTTTATTAAAAATGTAGAACGTGCAAAAGACGAAAAATATTAAAACGAAAATTGCTATAAGGGCAATGATACTTAGAAGCAGTATTTTCGTGTTCTCCTGAGTAGGCACAGATTGAGTACTAGCGCCGATGTTAGTCGTTTCTTTTTCCTGTTCTGTTTTTTCCGTTTGTGTAATATCGTCTTTTTCTTGAACTTTTGGAATAGATTTATCTGAAAATTTAAAGCAAAGTTTCATTTCAAATATCTCTCTGTTTTCAAAAATAGACAAACTAATGTTTTGATGATGAATTTATATCTGCTTTGCAATGAAAATTTGGTGAAGACAACGAACATAAACTAACAGTGATCGATCTCATAACTCCTAGAAGGAATATAAAATTAAGAGTAGGGCAAACATGGACCCCTGAATATACCTAGAGATGGGACCAGGTGCCCAGGAGGAGTAAACATTGCCTGTCGACCAGTCACACCCGCCGTGAGTCCTATATCTTGATCAGGTAAACAATCAGTGTGTAAACAACATCAGATAAGGAAATAATGGTGCGCTCACATAGTGTGTGCGGTGCAACAGCTAAATATAGTTCTTCAAAACCGTGATCAATACACTGCAAAAGGTGGAAAACCGGAAAAAGATGTTATCGTAGTTTAAGTATTTTACTAATTTATACCGATTCAAAGGGAATTTATAGAAATAAATGCAATTCATCTCAAATTGTAAATATGTACAAGGAAGTGTAATGGTTATGTAAATTATTCGAGAATAGGGAAGGTCATATCATTTGATGATGAATGCTCTGATATTTGATGATAGATGTGCGGATAGTTTTAATTAAATCGGCTTTGTTTTTCAGTTTAGATTTAAGCGATAGCCATCTCATATTTATTGCTGAAGTGTAGGTCGCTACCGAGTAGTCATTTGTAATTTTTCTAACATTTGGACAATGAAACCACCACATACAATTCATTTTGTCCTCTCCCTCTATTGTCCTTGGAATCTGCTCACAATTGTATCTGTTGATAAGGAAATTGTTTTGTACATGTTACACGTGAACCATAATATGTTACATACATGTATGCTGTGTTTGAATATTTGGTATTGGGATGTGAATGTATACATCATTATAATTTTTTTAACTTCCTAAAAACCCTACGCTGGTTTCTTCTTACTAAACCTTTTTACTCGCTTATCATAACAATATTTCCTCATACTGCATGTACGTTTCAATGACTGTGATCAGTCAACATGGTTGCGTATTCATTCTCGGCATTTGTATCCACCTCTATTTTTATCCTACTCTTAATATTCAATTCTTCATAGGATGTTTTAGATTAATCACTGTTCGTTGTCTTCATTTTTTCATGTAGGTGAGTGGAGTAAGTTTACGATGCTCCAAGGATATACATATAACCCCAACAATAAGCACATAATTGTGTATTTCATCGGTGATAACAAAACCTACTGTTCATCTCCTTACAACCGATTGCATGATGACACGAGGCTGGCTCACAGGAACAAATATTTTGACATTCACCACCGTAGCTCGGAAAACGACATTGCTGCGAACAATTGATTCCAAAATATCCAGGAAGGCATTCTAGATATAAATGTACAATTGATCTGAGCGAGTACATGAATATCACGGTTATCAGGTAAAGAGCTATAAAGCAATTGAGTTATGTATTCAGATAATATGTGATGTTTGTTGGAGAGAGAGAGAGAGAGAGAGAGAGAGAGAGATTGCACAAAATATTCATGGTATAGGTAATAAGTAGAAAAAATATATCCAACGATGACTAAGTACACATGATCCACATTTCATTAACTACACTTAGCGCTATATGATTTTTAGTAGGAATTTGAATTTGTTTAGGGGTTTTTGTATATGCCATATACCTAGATTCAATACTTTTACAGGCAATATACTTTTTCGATGGATATTTGTTAAATTTCATGTGCGGCACATACTAATAGGTTATAGACTTTGTATGGGAAAATATGACGACCGAGTTTTTTGGCGCGAAGACGGACCGAGCTTGCGACAAAAAACGAGGTCGTCATATTTCCCGTACAAAGTCTATAACCTTTTTATTATATACTTTCAATTTCATTTAGAAACTAACAATAATTTTATTTTTAACAATAACTTTATCGGTTTAACTGAGTAAAAGATGAAAAACACGAAAAATTAGAAAATTAACGGCGTAGAAATTTGATTGTGACGTAATGTTTGCGGGCCGGAATGTTTCTGGGCATATATCGTGTGATATATGCCCGCAAACTTTTAAAGAATAAAGAAGAGATGAAATTGAAAGTATTTAATAAGAGAACTTTATTTGGTGGCACATTTATTTTTATTTAAGTCGTTTAATCTTATTTTGATGATGTGTGTAAATATGTTTGATAATATACCTTGGCATTCTCTAACGTCACTATTCCACACATACCCTGCACAGCAAACCTTTCCTGTTTCTCTGTGAAAGAAATAAGTATTATAAAATCACAGATTCATAAACAGGTACTTGGAACTCTTACTGCTAAATTTAACTCAGATAACCATGTATAACAAATACTACTGCTTCTCTATTAGAAAATTATGCATTTCATGGAAGGGTATATTTATAGATAACTGATAAGATTATGAACGTTTTACAGCGAGGTTGAGGTCAGTTAAAGTGAGTGATGAGGAAATGTAATTCTAAGGGAAAGTAAACACTCGGACTTTATATGTCTACTTTTCAAATTGGATCGATATGATGTAGTTGATTCGCTGATACTGTATCGTTATATTTGACTTGAGGGTCATCTTATGGGTTAAATTTATTTAGAACAGTCACAAAGCTTAATCCTAAATGTATGTTACTGACAACAAGCATATTGTAAATAAAAAATATATCGAGTGTCGACATCAAACAATACATATCTTACCGCTCGCGGTAGCTTAGTATAGAGCGTTCGCGTCGTAACTTTGAGGTCGTTAGTTCGAGCCGCGCTTGTACCATGGCCGCGTCAAACACAAGACGTAAACGTAAACTGTGATTATTCCTTCGCCAAACGTTTGTCATTCAAAAGTGAAAATCGCTGGTCTTTCGAATATGACCTTAAAAGATGGAAGTCGCGTGAGGCTATGGCACGTTAAACAGCCATGTCTACAACAGCCGTAACCGCTAAGCATACACCCCTACTAACGTGTTCGGAACATATTCTTTATCGGTGTTAAGTAGAGCGTAAAATCAGAGACTATCGAATGAAATATAATCTCGCTACTCCGAGGCTCCAACGCGAGCTACCTGAGACCCGGTGAATTTTCTACCGGATATGGATGTGCTTTAAGGAATCCCAGTGCTAAGGTTAGAAATTAGAAATTATGGTATATTGTGCTTTATTTCTTTTTGCAATATATACATGTAGATCTACGTATCAATGCATTATTTTCCTACCGCCATCAGCTAATAAAGCTTAAATAAGAAATGGTAAGAAAGAGTTATCGTCCTTAGATTTGGACCTAAGCCAACAAAAATTTGAGAGGGCATCTTTCTATTTCAAATTCTCATATTTAAATTTTAATGTTGCATAGGGATTGTGTTCAATTTATCAAACATTGAAATGTTACATACAATTTACCATTTTCACGCAGAAAATACCATAGTCTGTTTCATGTTTGAGGTGTATATGTATCTGTGAATGTGCATGTTACAAGCAAAGAAAGATGCATTGCAAGTATCGTAAAACATCTAAACTTAATATTTCTTTGGTGGAAACATAATTTTTTTTTCTGATTTAGCAATATAAATAAAGTGAATTTATTTTATGAAGAAAGTAAATATTGATTGGATCTATTGTGGTGGGGGTGTACATGTATACTATACCCATTCATAATTTAATGAAATGTAAAGATTTTCTTAATTAATCTCATTGATGCATGCAGTACACCTAAGAAAATTAGACTGAATGAAAAGTACATGACATGTATTTGTATGCTAATCATTTGGTACATATGTAATGAAAAATTCCAACTTTTCCTAAATATGATATGATTTAATGACCAATTATGGATTGTTTTAAAGTGGAGAGAAATCAACAATAAAAGGAAATTAGAACATGACTAGATGTAGTACAATGCATGTATACCATTGCCAAAGCATATAATGTACCAGTGATAATTTTAAAAGTTGATCACAAAACTGCAAAGACATAAGGGGACAGTGCATTATATTTAACAGGATCCTCCCTGTATCTAATGCAGGATTCTAATTGTCAATATAACATGTATGTTAAATCTGGTAATAAATGTGCATAAGACACCAGGGGACAATGCGTTAATTAAAAGAATTTTATCAGATCATGCCGGGACCATAGATTCTTCTTATATGTAGCAAAAAATCGCAGTCTTAATATAAAATCATAGTAGAAAACATTTAAAATTCCTGAGTGGTGCAGGTTTCATACTCATTTACAGATTGACAGTCTATAACTCAGAGTTCACATGTATTACTAATGTTTATTTATGCAAGCATTTATGATATATAAATAATTATTAACACATTATATTAATGTGACAGGACGATACACATGGATGTACATCATGACATTACTGATACATCAATCAGTAAATATTTTTCATTAAGTCATTTCTTAACATTGTTCCCCTTTATGATTAAAATACCTACATGCATTTCTCTTTTTAATCAATTTCTAAGATTTACTTACTCCAATTACAAACTTATAATTACAGAAACACACATGTAATATAATCAATAATCTTTTCCATATTTAGATTAGGCATGTATCTGTACGTTAGAGGACAATTAACCTGTACAAAAATTAAAAATCTTAAATCAAATATTGAATCACAATTAGGATTACATTGCACGACCCTAATTAACTATTGTTTTAATATACATCAACTATATTTTGTCTGTAAGAAACCTTTGCTGTTTCAATTATATAAGTATTACATTTCTCAACATAATTAAATAGTTAAGTCTCAGAAATCAAAATTGAGCTGTGAGCCAGAAACTGTTCTACTACAGAAGAAATTATTTTGCATGATCATACATGAATTTTGTTTCAAGTTTGGCCAAGTTAGGTTCAAAGTGTGCACTGAGTATTATTTAACCTAAAGTAAAGAATTTTGTAATTATCAGCTCTCTTTAATGAAAAGCTGACGGTGCAATGTTAATTATTTTACATGTTTTAGTTTGTGCTATATTTAACTGAATAGCCTTGTAAAAAGAATTGTGAATTAAATACAATTGTAAATGATCAAATATATTGCATGTTGATGGAGGTTTAAAAATTTAAAAGCATAATTAAGGTCTCAAATAAAAATTGTTGTGTTTTTGACCCTAAATTAAACAAACTACCCCTTGTTTTTTAAATAAACAATATATCTATTTTGTATTGCTTATAGGAGTTATGAGATGGATCACTGTTCGTTATCTTCACCTTGCATTACATGTATATTGTTGAAGAGATCTGACATTGAAGAAACATTGTTTGGGGGACTTGACATCAATCTGTGATTCGATTACTTCATCTATAATAAGTAATTTTAATGAAACTAAATCTAAAAGTTGCATTCACAGGTGAAAAATGAGCCCCTCATGTTCAATAAGACATGATTGATTTGTTTAAATGGAGATAATGATCAGAATGTTAAAACTTTGTTTACAGTTAAAGAAATAAGATACAAATTATATATCCCAATCTGAATTAAGATTAGACTGGTGTATTCGACTCGTCTTCGGTACACCTCAATACATGGAAGTGTATCGTAGAGAAGCGGAATTCTTTTTATCCTTATCCAACTTGTCATTATTTTGACTTAAATGTTCGAGGAAACACAGCAATTTATATTTTAGCCTAAATTTCAAATCATAATACATATTTGTGCATGTGTCTGTTTTCAGTGTACGTTTTAGGAAATTCGACTGATTCACCATGCACCCTTTGAACAAAGGTATATTGAGGTCCTCAAAGGAATCCTAGATTTGTCAAGGTAACGCATCTTCTATGATAATTGAATGTAATGATTATGTTTTCAAGATTTTACAGTAGATTATTCTAGCTGTTACCCACAAAGCAAGATCATTTTATCTGTCCTTAAAGTTTTGGCCAACCTATACACTGCATGCAGATAATTATGTTTCTTACAATTTTGTTTATAGTATTTAAACATCTTTTTATGGTTGTATATTTACATATGTACATGTAACAGAAGTTATGAAGTACAGGTATGTGTTTAGTGTTTTATTATGTAAAATCTACTTAATAGGAGTACAACTACATTTACATATTATGTACATGCATACAAAGGCACAAACACAATTTCTACCTCAAAACTTTCATCAGATACAAGTCAAAAAATTTAAGATTATAAGAATAAAGCTAATAATTCTACATGAAGCAGATCTTAGAAATATTTTCATGAAGAGATACATCATTGCTTATGCTATCACTTTGCCTGTCTTTCTGTCTTGGTTGAATATAATACACTTGTAGATGACACACACTGTTTCATGGAATATTGAATCTTAATAATTGACAAATCGTATAATTTCATAATATTACATTTTTTGTTATATACTGAATAACTGCATGATTTTTTTCTTGTTTTAGAAGTCCCAACAAATAGTACAGTGTCTTTGTGTAAATTGTAAGTAGTCAGTGTCTTAGTATAAATTGTAAGTATTTTGAAGCATGATGTTACAGTTAGTTTATAATGTCTCTCCTCTTTCAGGGGAATACATATTGTTTTTATTAGCTCACCTGAGCCAAAAGGCTCAAGTGAGCTTTTCTGATAAAAATTTGTCCGTTGTCTGTCGTCGTCGTAAACTTTTCACATTTTCGACTTCTTCTCAAGAACCGCTGGGCCAATTTCAACCAAATTTGCCACAAAGCATCCTTGGGTAAAGGGCTTTCAAGTTTGTTCATATGAAGGGTCATGTCCCTTTCAAAGGGGAGATAATAGCAAAAATGCAAAAATTGGGTGGGGTCATTTGAAAATCTTCTCAAGAACCACTTGGCCAGAAGAGCTGAAATTCACATGAAAGATTTCTGACATAGTGCAGATTCAAGTTTGTTAAAATCGTGGCCCCCAGGGGTAAGATGGGACCACAATAGGGGATCAAAGTTTTACATGCAAATGTAATGGGCAAATCTTTTAAAATCTTCTCAAGGCCTTTACCAAAATTGGAATTAATTTCATGATTCCAGGGGTAGGGACTTTTTATTCCAAGGTGATTATTGTCCTTATCATTTGAAAAGGACTTCTGTAAATTTGCTGATACAGTATAAAAAACCCATGCATAATTATGAAAAGTAGAAATGGATGGATCAAAATTGTGAATTTCGCAACCCCAGGGTATTGACTTTAGGTGGGTCCAAATTAGTACATCATGTTGTGTTGATTTACATATATTATGAAAAGTAGAAATGGATTGACCAAAATTGTGAATTTCGCAACCCCAGGGCGTTATAGTAGATTTGATCACGTACCAACTTCATGTCATATCCCAATAACATTCAAAAATGATATTTTATTTCTTATATTTATATTTTCTTTTTTGATTTGTGTTCTTACCGAGCTTCCATGATTATGTAGCAGATGACCAAAATAACGATCGTATAGAACACAAAATATAGTTCGTGAGAGTTTTATCGAATAAAAAATTAGGAACAATATCAAAGAAAATATAAGATAGAGATATTTAATTGAAAATGTTAAAAAAAAGACGAAACATGTGTAAAAATAAAGGTAATTTAGAGCGTAAAGTTAAATGAAATGACGACAAGAAGAGCGGAGTAAACTAAATCCGTGGTGTGATTTGGTCGCGATCAGCGATGGAGAAACTGGCGTCGGTCTAGCTTACTAAATTGAAAACGCAATTGTTGATCACAGATTTCGACAGAAATTCAAAGGATCTGAGAGAATTGATGGTGGATATGATGGGTCAAGTTAACGTTAAGCTCTTAGTCAGGTTTTTGGAAAGAAACAACGGTATGTTCATCGTTAGGACTCGCGGTTGTAGCCATGCAGGAGACGATTCAAGACAGTAGGACAGATTTAGACCAAGTGCAGGTAGGTTGCGTCTTTTATTTACCTTCAGTGTATGTAAAATAAAATAAAAACGAACTGACGGAGTTTTTGTTCACTTGAGAGATTTTTGTTGTAGGATTTTAATGAAGACTCGCACCGGTACCCTGACATGAACATGTACATTTTTCGAGCCTCGAAATCAGCCTCGCTTATAATCATGCCGAGTCATAGCCGTGATGGAAGTTGCATGGAAACAACAGGTTAACTTATCATCATGAAGTAAATACATGTAGGCTTATAACTCTGCCTACATGTTTTCGCTTCCAATATCATAGAACTTTATTTTATAAATTCGCCATGCAGAAGTTGCAGACGGTATTTAAAACTGTATAAAATGAAACAACAGAACGATATATGTTTAATGTTTCTATTTTATAAATTGATGAAATTCTTGTTTGTTTACAAAATAAACTGTATAAATATCCTGCTGCGTTTATTTCTGTTATGATGTCATTGCAGTGGCGGATCCAGGGTTTACGAAAGGGTGTGTGTGAAAGTCAAGTATTAGCCAAAATGCCTAGCCATTTTGGGTGCCAATCTGGAATTTTACTCACACTATTTCTATTATTTAAATTTGTGACGAAAGGGGGGGGGGGTGTCTAAATCCCCCACTGCATTGCATAAGCAAGAAGCCAGATGAAAATACAGGAACTGACTTTTGAAACGGTGATTGTATCCATACGCAAGAAATGATCACGTGACCAAATTCATGTCACACGAAATTGAACATCAATTTCATTAGTACTGTCATATAAGGAAGTGCATTGGCAAATGTAAATATATCCTGTATTATGGTGTCTGAGATACTCTAATTAATGTGCATGTCACAGACTAAAGTTATGAATACAACTTTCAAGAATTTTTAAGAAATTGTTATAACTTTAAAATGTATGTATATTTACTGATATTGAATAATTAAATTTTATAAAATTTCAGCATCTGATTTTATGTATACATAGACATATTTTAGAGATTTTCCACTCTAAAGGTTTGATTTCTTTAATATTTAAGACTAAAAAAAAAACGTTTATGCAGATACAATGGTGTAACATTGTCTTACTTTCTGATCAATACGATGGATCAATATATGTAGATAAAAAAAACTATGTATATTCCAGTACATGTGGGAAATTTTGAACTATTCAATTTTCATTTATGAGCAGTAACCTGTACATAGTACTTCTTAACCAACTTTAATACTGTATAACTATAACTACCTGCTTGCATGCATTGCAGAGCACAGCCGTAGTAATGATTCACATTTGCTGATGAATTTCTTTAGTATAATTTAGAGTAAAATTGGTATCTTAATATGCATGTTAGGCTTTTCACAGATTATTTCTTAAAGGGATTGATTCACGATTTCCCCCCAAATTTTCTTTTTCACTTTTTAGTGATCAAAATCTACTGTCTAATGTGTTTAAAAGATTTCACATAAAAATTAAGGTTATAGATTATCATAGAAGCCCATTTTGATGTTTATTATTTGTTTTGTAAACAAAGATTGCTGTATGTTATTGTTTACGAAATTTTCAAACGAAATGGATATCGATTTAAGTTTATTATATATCTTTCACATTTCAAGCAGTTTTGGGGTAAAATGTGTCATCTAAAAGTTAAAATTTGGACTATGCACAATTGAGATAATTTATAATATAATGAGTTATATTTTAAATGTTTACATTAAAAAATGAAAAATACTTTTATCAAAAATCGTGAAGCAGTCCCTTTAAGATATATAGAAAATATTTATATATTCATATAATTTGTATTTGAATTGAAAACAAAATCTTTTGTCCTGTGACTTGCCCACTCTTCAAAATCCTTAATCGGGGAGGGGGCGGGGGTTCCTAAGTTCTAAAAAAAATCTTGATTTCTTAATTCGGGGGGGGGGGGGTGTGTTAAAAACTTACTAGCAAAGATCAATTTTGTTCTTACCTTCTATTTCGTAATTCGGGGAGGAAAGAGGGTTGACATATGTACAAATTCTCCATCGATACATGTTTGCAGTTTTGTCTTTACCCTAACTACCACTATACATGTATATGAAAATGGAAGAGAGCCGCCACCCCAATTTCTTTATTTGCATACGTTATAAAAAATTGAATTATTACCGTCCCCTCCCCAAGACAAAAGAAGAAAAGGCACCCCCTCATGACACGACGGTAAGACTAAATATCAGTTAAACTGCATTTTGTTAATACAATCTAGATCAACTTCCTGAACTTTTCGTTATTTCACAATCATCGCCGGTAATGACAGTACTTAATTGAATTTTCTACGTAATTGCAATGCATTGATGATACTTGTATGTATATTATATAGAAAATGACTACAGCTTTGGCAGATTTATTTCCGGTTTCCTTCACTGCGGAATTTGACCTTACCTCTAACCTTTTAATGGGTTAAAACCCACGTGGTGTAAATTTGAATAACAATAACGTTAGTAGTGGTGGCATTGGTCTTGTAGTACTTTACCTACAGCTGGTGACGTTTTAATAGAAGTGAAAAAGTATTGACAGGTCATCAAACACCCAGACAAGAATATATATATATATATACATAATGTATATATATATATATATATATATATATATATATATATATATATATATATAGATATACATTGTATATATGTACATATTTTGGAAAGCTGTAGGTTACCCCCACATCATTATTATTTTTCCCTATATAAAATACCAAAATTATAATCTCTTCCAAAAATAAAAAAAAACTCCCCCTATTTGCTGACATTATTAAATCGCAGCAATAATAATAATCTGTCCCGATTTTCAGACACCAAATTATAATTTCATCCCCGAAAAAGAAATATTCTTCATTTAACTGACATTATTATAATTATACTGCCGCAATAATTATAAACTAACCCGATTTAAAGTCACACATTATCTTTAGATTGATGATTGATTGAATATTGTTTAACGTCCCTCTCGAGAATATTTCACTCATATGGAGACGTCACCACTGCCGGTGAAGGGCTGCAAAATTTCGACCTATGCTCGGCGCTTATGGTCTTTGAGCAGGGAGGGGTCTTTATCGTGCCACACCAGCTGTGAAACGGGACCTCGGTTTTTGCTGTCTCATCCGAAGGACCGCCCCATTTAGTCACCTTCAACGACAAGCAAGGGGTACTGAGGACCCCCCCCCCTTTTTTTTAACCCTATGGAAAGCCGTAGGGTACCCCCCACATTATTATGATTATCATAATATATATATATAATTATATATATACAAAATTTATTATGTTTATTTTACGTCCATAAACCTTAAAGGTGTATGTGTTTATTTTATGTCCATTCTCTCACTGAGTATGTCCATAATAGAATACGGGATAATTCAATTAATATGATGTTACCCATGCTACCATTGTTTCTATATCACCTACGGTATGAACATGGTGGACAAATTCATCATGTATATATATTGCGTAAAAATTCATCTATGACATACTGTACATATAAGTGTAGGTATCTTAATTCAGATTAACAAGTCACTTACGCGCCGTGCAGAAATGACACGGGGAATCGATAAACTGTTGTTGCAGACATTGGTGGGATGTAAATATAATAATATAGACCTTTTGAGTTGTGAATTTTTGCTTGTGTTTCAGCAAGATGCATGCATTATGAAACACAGTATTTACAATTTGTGTAAGCGAAACGCATCTGAGAGCTTTTACACGCGTATGTTATCGTCATATTGTTTCTATCATTTGTATCTTGGCCGTGGTGTTTTTCCTTTTATAAAAAGTGTACAATAACTGGAGATACACCATGGGACGGAAACATCACTTGCATTTTTTTTTAAAACTGATCTGTGTAAATAAATTATTGAACACCACCTGCCAATTTCAACACATGGTGAAGTTCAAAGATCTTGGCTCGCGGCCGTGTTGATATCCATTTTATCATCCACGAAATATGTAATCCTCACATGCTTGTAAGAAAATCCTCATGGTAATCATTGAATAAAAACTGTAAACCCAAATCGTGTAAATCGCCAATGATCTAGGGCTGAGGTGCTCTGATCACAAACTAACGGGCGATAAGTGCGCGATGAGCATGCATGGCTGGAAGAGGAAAATACCCAAGCGATCAACTGACAAAAACTGTATTTTTCATTGGAGTATTTATAAAAAATCATGCAATAACCACTGGTCACATGACAGATATTATATTTCTAATTGGTCATGATACAAGTAAGTTATTGAATATTTATGTCGGTGCATCTTGATTTTTTTGGACGAAGGGCGCTTCGCACTCGTCACCGCCCTTCGTCCAAATAAATCAAGATACACCGAAATAAATATACAATAGCTATTACTTACAGGATATTGATATCGTTCTACGTTTTTCACTGATTGAGTATTTCTGCTAGCATAGTTGAAGGGATATCTTGTTTAATTTCGTAACCACGAGAGATAACTAATTGTATCCTTTGAACGATCATTGCGCTGTAACCACTGTGATGATAAAGTAATAAAGTATTTCCAAGAGTAGTTTCACTTACCCTTCGCACAATCTTTTGGAATAAACAACGGTAAATATCGAAATTAAGTTCCAATAAAAGCAGAACTTAACTTGATACCGATTATTATCATTGTCAGTATACATCATAATTCCTTAGAAATTCCTCTAGGATAGACGTTGAATACATGTACAATGACAATCCGTCCCCAATTCTAAATCATAATTATTTAGCAATATTTTCAATATATTCCAATTTTCTAAAGGAGGAAATGTTTGTATTGCATGACATAAAAAGGCGGAAATCAGGCTTTCAGATTTTGGAACGCAGTTCGCAATTCACTATTCGCAATTCAATAGTGAACTGCATTCCAGAACGCAGTTCGCAATTCAAATTTCTATATGCATAAAACAACATCACACTGGAATTATAAGGATGGGGTGCCAGTTACCAACCCCAAACACTGTGAAGAAATGGTGATGGTAATCTCTCTAGTTACGTAGATCCGCCCCTCCAATTTTTATGCATAACTTATTACACTTAGTGAATAAACATCTGGTTCGGAATCATCGAAGACCCCTACCCTGGGGACTGAAATTTTGGTGGTAGGGTATTAGTGGTCTTCTCCCACCACTGTGAAGAATATAAGACTCTCTTATGAGTAGCCATGAAATATAAGGTGATTCCACCCGAGGGTTGCAAAAAAGCTGTGAAACCCGAGGCTTTGCCGAGGGTTTTACTGCTTTTTTGCAACCCCAAGGGTGGAATCACCTTAATATTTCATGGCAACTCATAAGAGAGTATTTTTCTCTCATATTTCTAGAGTTTTCCGTTTTCCTTGTGCCTAGCAACGCGATTTTGAGAAATTCCCAATTAATTAATTTTTTGCTGTACATTAAAAATAACACCAGAATCGAATTCTACGACCTTCATTTTGGCAACTACGTTGCCGACAAAAAATCGGCCAACGAGTGTATAAGTGAATTGTATTAGAGTTATTCCTCTTTGAATAAATCAATAATCAGGGTGATGCGTGACGTAACTCGACAGTCCATCAGCGCGAAACATTTTGACAGACCTAATCAGAGAATATGAATCCACAACTGCAGGTTTTTTTCTTTTCTTAGAGGAGCATTGATATTGATATTAATTGAGCAGTTATTTAATGACGAGTGTGTGAAGAGAAATTCCAAGTGGTTTTTGTTGGTGAATATGGGCATGGATCCAAGTCCATAGACTTTCGTTTTTCACGCGTGCAAGGACTCGAGTCTCATGGACATTGAAGGCACTTATTTCACCTGAGACACGGACAGTAGACGTTGACAGAGTGAATGTGGAGGTAGGCCTAGAAGTAATAGACCGTGTGGGCTGGGTTTCTGTGAACTGGCATAATGCACCGGATGACATAGGTGTATGAGGAATTTGTGACTGTCGTTGAGTGTGCAGTAGAGTTTAATTGTTCAAGGAATGTGTATTTTTGTGTCCGGTCACATACACCTGGAGATTATCAGGGACATTACAATCTGTCATTTTTTGTACAAGAGCTTTGCAGACGCTATACGCGCTATAGTGTTCGTCAATCGAGGCGAGGTAAGTTGCAAGCTAGTTGTGTATTGATTATGACGTCACGGGATATGTAAGATAAACGTCACGTGATATGAAAGATAGAAATATCTTACATACCTTTCTTTCATAGAATATCTGTATCTTACATACGTAGATATGAGAGAAATGGTGATGTTACTCTCTCTATTTTTTTTTTTTTTTTTAATTTTCATCATTTATTAAAAAGTATACATACTATTTGGGATAAAATATCCTCGGATACCCCCTCTAATTTTCACCAATGGTGCCAGGGGCCCATTGGATTGAATGTGTTTTATTATAATATTATTTTATATAAGGCATATATATAATTTATATGAAAATACATAATATCAAATATTTTTCGAAATCATAAAAATATCATATACAACCATTTCATTATATATTCTCTTCCAATTTTTATTGTAACATTCTTCTTTATCGTGACCTAAAAAAATGCCTAGACACTTGACCGCTTTACTTGTAACTCTAATACCAGAAAGTTCTTCAAACTGATTTTTCAATCTTCCAAGCAAAATACATTCAGTTTTGTTGATATTAATTTTAAAGCCAGCACTTTCACAGAATTTATTTATTTCATCTAGGGCATTTTTCATAGAAATTTCATTATTTACCGCAACTGTTAAATCGTCTGCGTGCTGTATACTCTTTATTTCAGAATTATTTATCACAACACCGTTAATGCTGTTATTGTTTTTTTTATTCTAATCGCTAAGATTTCTGCTACAAAAAGAAAAAGGAGGGCTGATAGGGGACACCCTTGTCTAATCCCCCTTGTCATCGAGCATATTTTAGAAAGCCATCCATTATTTTTCATTTTTAAAGATTGGTTCTGTATATAGAATTTTAGTCCATTTGATAAAATTATTTCCTATATTGAATTTATTCAACACTTTAAAAAGAAAATTCCATTCCACAGAATCGAATGCTTTTTCAAAATCTAATAATAGTAATATTCCTTCCAAATTTTCAGTTTTACAATATTCAAATATGTCTAGTAGGAGTCTTGCATTCTCCCCAATATAACGTCCTTTAATATAAGCAGTTTGGTTTTCATTAATTATACCTGATAAAACTTTTTGCAGTCTTTTAGCAAAAATAATGGCAATTATTTTATAGTCAGTATTTGTCAAACTTATCGGTCTATAATTTTTAAGTTGATTCTTTGCTCCCTTTTTAAAAACCAACGATATTACTGATAATCTTTGAGTATGTGTCATTGTTTCATTATTAAAAATCTCTTTTAGAGCATCATAAAAATATGGTCCAATTTCATTCCAGAAAATTTGGTAAAATTCATTAGGCAAACCATCGAGACCAGGTGATTTATCACTTTTCATATTAGAAACCGCCTCCGTACATTCTTCGAAAGTTGGGAAAAGTTCCAACATGTTTTTATTTTCATCACTTAATAGTGGTATATTTACTTCCGACAAATAACTGTCAATGATTTCATCATCTAAGTTTTTACTAGCATATAAATTTTGATAAAAATCAACCATTTCCCCATATATTTTATTAGGTTTGTTTATCTTTTTATTGTTTGAGTTTAGAATTTCTGTAATGACATTTGAGGATTGATGCTGTTTTTCTAAGTTTAAGAAATAAGAAGTACTTTTCTCTCCATTTAGCTTTTGATCTTATTTGTGAGCCTTTAGATTTTTTATCATAAATACAATCTAGCTCTACTTCTAGAGTTTTAAGTTTTTTGTAATTTAAGTCTTCGGGTCTCCCAGTTTCTAATTTTTCAATTTCTTCCTCAATTGCTTTAATCCTTTTTTTAACCGATCTTTGTTTAAATATTGAAAAATTTATCGAAAATTCTTTTACTGCGCGTTTAATTTGTTCCCATTTATCAATTGGGTTTAATGAATTGTCAATGTTGTTTATGACGTTTTTAATTCCGTTTTTATATTTCTCATCTTGTAAGTGTGATACGTTTAATTTCCAGTACCCTGGTCCTCTCTTATCGTTTGAAATTAAAAAGTGAAATTTTAAAAATCTATGATCAGACATTCGAGATCCCTTGGAGTGAGTGCCTGGAATTTTTCTTATTATCATTCCGCTAAATTTGGGACAAAAGTTATCATTAATGAAAACATAATCTATCCGACTTTTTGGATTATTATCAGCATCACACCATGTTAGACCACACATGTCGGGATAATTTCTTTTCCAGAAATCAATTAAATCAAAACTATTTACTATATTATTAAGCGAATCTATACTTTTGTCATGTTTATCATTTAATTAACAGTTGAAATCTCCACAGAGAATTATGTTGTCATTTAAACAATTTTTTGAAATAAAACTTTAAATTCTTGAAAAAATCACATCTTTTATAACTCGTATATATTAACAATAGAAAATATACTACCCTTTATATCAACATTTAAAAGAATTTTTCTACCATCTAAAGACCTTTTAACATTCAAAACTTCAATATCAAGATTTTCTCTAAATAAAATTGAGACCCCTTTACTAAATACTGAGTCGCTGTAGTTATGGAATGATTTTCCTTTCCAACCAGATTATATTTGCTTTCATACTTTTTAACAAAATGTGTTTCTTGTAAAACTACAATTTCTATTTTCGTTTCTAATAGCCATGAATATAACTTATTCCTTTTAACATCAGTATTTAGACCCCTAACATTTACTGATATAAAATTTATCTTTTCCATGATGTATAGTGTCCATATAGTGTCAATATGATGAAATTATTATATAATACAATTAAGTACGTTAAACAACAATTGGTAGTACTAATGTATCTAAACATCATTACCGCAATTTCAAAATCCAGTCCCTAGTTCAGTCCGTTCAAGTTCGTATCTTTTATACGTGTACTGGGCATAAGTTCGGAGTCTATCCATTCGCGGATTCACCAGGGTCAGAGTCATTTTCCGATGAAGCATCGCATCCTGACGTGGATTCGACTTCCGTTTCAGCGCGCAAAGAGCGGAACATTTCGGCGATATTTTTCTGGGATTTACCGTGCCTTTTCTGGTTCCTAAAACTTGGCTTGGGCTGACTCCATTGGTCGCTCTTTTTGCGTTTTCTGATTTTTTTGGGCCACTTTACCAATGATTTGTCCTAAGAGATTCTGTCCGGGCCAGTCAGATGGTTTCGTGTTTTGGGTACCTGTCTGGTCCAGTCCTGTCCCCCACTTGTCATTAAAAGTAGACTCGACGAACAGGGTATCCTTTTTAACAATCTGAGCTTTTCTCTGAATCTCTCCACTTGAATGCATTTATTTTCTATTATTTCTTTCATAACATCCTCAGAGGATTCGTTCCATTGATCATTGACTTTCACTTTATCACCAATGCGTTTAGCGGAAAGCGCATCTGTAGCATTGTGAATTGATTTGGCAGCATCCTGGTCCCCACATCTTAAAGCTTTGGAATATTGGAAAGCGTGTTCCACGGATTTATGCTGTACTCCAAATACATTGAGTTCGCATGGGAAAAAATTTGACAGAATATTGTTCTCACCATTGAAAGATACAACATTTTCTTGAATTTGATAAGAAATGCATTTTGAATCTCCTGGTTTGTGACCAGTGGTTTTACAGACTCTACATCTAGGTGTGTTTTTACAGTTTTTCGCAGTATGCCCCGTTTCCCAGCATTGGTTACAGGTAAGATTTCTCTGAATTTTAGGTTGACCGTAGTGGAACAATAGGCAGCGAATTCCTGCGCAGTAATTTACTCGAGGTAAAACTTTTCCGTTCTCAAGGGGTTCTATATACACAAAGCGGTTCCCATTGAGAATGCTTGTCATTTTGTTTGTCACAGGATGCCGTATTTTTTCATACAGGATTTTGCTTCTTAACTTGACACCAAGCTTATCCAAAAGCTCGATCACGGCAGACTCGTCGATGGAGAGAGGTAATCCGCAAAGGCGAATTTTCAATGTGTTGACTGTAGGGTCGTGATTTCCTGAAGAATACGGGTTTGTATAAAAAAAAAAAATGACAAGGAAATGCTTTGTGTGGATATACCCTCCTTAAGCAGTTTTCCCCTACTATTTGGGGTTTTCACATATATACGCCATAGGTTCCTGTCAAGCTGAAGGCAGTGGAGTGAGTTGCCAATAACTTCCATCACACGCTCCATTAGCATGAAATCAGTAACCCGATTATCGTCACAGCACTGAACATCAGAGTCCTTCAGGTATAACGGTTTTATCGTTCTATAGCGTTTCTCTACATTAACTTAAACCCAAGTGCGGTGATGGCGGAACAGAGAAACACTACGGTAAAATAATCCCCATTTATTCCAGTGCCCGCAATTACAATATACAATACAATAGTAAGCTGACAGAAACACGTCTGTCCTAGTCGACAGTTAACAGACAAGAGAGAGCGAGGAGCTGTACACGTCACAGCAGGCGTGTGATCATTGTACTACGTAATCGGAGGTGGCAAGGCAATTCGTGCCTAGCACCTCCAGGACCACTACAGTTCTATCGAGCTGTTCGACCATGTTGGGCAGTTTACAAACGATACAGGTGAACTCAGGTGATAATCACTCACTTCGTACTTCGTACGACCAGTATAGAAAATATATACAAATCCAATTTTGGAAAAAGAAAGAAAAATATCACATATATACACTCACATTGAACAGAATGTTCAAAGTTCCGAAAAACGGCGACAATAGTCAAAAACACAGGAGCAAGGCGAAAACACGTCTACCCTGTTCTGTGTCACGTGACCGAAATCATTACTCACTCTAGTTACGGAGATCCGCCCCTCCAATTTTCATGCATAATGCATACACTAAGTGAATAAACATCTGGTTCGGAATCATCGAAGACCCCAACTCCGGGGACTGAAATTTTGGGGGAAGGGTATTAGTGGTACTCTTCCACCACTATGAAGAAATGGTGATGTTACTCTCTTTAGTTAAGGAGATCCGCTACTCCGACAGTTTTGAATAACGCATTACACTTAGTGAATAAACATCGGGTTCGGAATCATCGAAGACACCTACCCCGGGCACTGAAATTTTGGGGGTATGGCATTAGTGGTCCTCTCCCACCACTATGAAGAAATGGTGATGTTACTCTCTCTGGTTACGGAGATCCGCCCTTCCAATTTTTATGCATGATGCTTTACACTAAGTGAATGAACATCGGGTTCGGAATCATCGAAGACCCCTACCCAGGGGAATGAAATTTTGGGAGAAGGGTGTTAGTGGTTCTCTCCCACCACTGTGAAGAAATGGTGATGTTAATCTCTCTAGTTACGGAGATCCCCCCTACAATTTTTATGCATAATGCATTACACTAAGTGAATAAACGTCGGGTTCGGAATCATCGAAGACCACTACCCCGGGGACTGAAATTTTGGGGGAAGGGTATTAGTGGTCCTTTCCCACCACTAAGAAGAAATGGTGATGTTACTCTCTTTAGTGATGGAGATCCGCACCTCCAACTTTTTTAATAACGCATTACACTAAGTGAATAAACATCGGGTTCGAAATCATCGAAGACCCCTACCTCGGGGACTGAAATTTTAGGGTAAGGGTATTAGTGGTCCTCTCCCACCACTGTGAAGAAATGGTGATGTTACTCTCTCTAGTTACGGAGATCCACTCCTCCAATTTTTATGCATAATGCATTGGACTTAGTGGATAAACATCGGGTTAGGAGTCATCGAAGACCCCTACCCCGGGGGCTGAAATTTTAAGGGTATGGTATTAGTGGTCTTCTCCCACCACTGTGAAAAAATGGTGATGTTACTCTCTTTTGTTATGAAGATCCGCTCCTCCAACTTTTTTAAATAAATCATTACACTTAGTGAATAAACATCGGGTTCGAAATCATCGAAGACCCCTACCCCTGGGACTGAAATTTTTGGGGTGGGGTATTAGTAGTCCACTCTCACGATTGTGAAGATTTGTTGATGCTGCTTTTTATAGTTACGTTGATCCGATCTCCTATTCTTATTCATAATGCATTGTACTTCGTGAATTCCCGTATCTGCATACATTCATGAATATTATAATCAATGATTACCAATGCTCTCTCTGAATGTAGGACAGAAGGTCATAGGACAAAAAGCCACAAACAAAAAGTCACGGAAAAAATGACCATGGACGAAAAGTCACAATAAGAAATTTTATGAAAGTACAATGTAGGACAAAATGTCACAGGACAAAATGTCACAGGACAAAAAGTAACAGTTTATAAGAAAATAAAAAGTATTGATTTTTATATATATATTAAAATATATCTGTTCTGTTTGTGAAGTTTAAGAAAATATACATTATATGCAAAATTTATATTTTCTTTGAGATTTTGATAATAATCATAAAATTGTTATTCCTTTTATCATATTTATTGTAAAATATCTTTTTTATTTTTAAAAAGAGATTAAATAAAAATAAGCTTTATGATCATTTGGTTTAGTATACTACATGTACATATTAATGATTGTCAAAACAAAATCTGATGGCAAAATTATGGTTGGCTTCCTTTCACTCCAGATTATTGTCAAAACAGGAAGTAAGTGAACTGTCATATCATAATTGCTACATAAACAAGTTAATGATTTTTCCTTTCTTATTATCTAATAATGAACATCTAATAATGAACTGAAAGTGCTAAATGTGGCAAAACAAACACCAATAAGAATGATGACATGTATTCCCTTCTACCTCCCATCCACTGTAAGAAATGTCTGGTGTCTGAACAGCTTTAGTGAGCACTTCTGTGACTTTTTTGTGACTTTTGGTCCAGTGACGTTTTGTCCTACGGATTTTGTGACTTTCTGTCCTGTGACTTTCTGTTCGAGAGCCCCCCCCCCTCTCTCTCTCTGCTGCTTTCATTATCTAATGCATCTAAAAAATTTCATTATTTCATATATCAATTAAAGATTTTAACAATCGATAGCGTATATGAATAAAAGCAAATGATCGTTAAGTCATTTCTGTTTAGATTGATATTAGTCTTTTTTCATGAACTAGTTGCATTTGACACCGAAGTTTTACATCCTTAAATATTGATTACAGGGAAGTAGAATAGGAGAGGGTGTAATATGAAAGCTTGAAATTTGTAGCGACCTACCCATTGTGCGATTTAAGAAATTGAAGTCGGAAGGAGGAATTGAGACAGTTTCAGATTACTAGCCCCCCCCCCCCTCCCCACATACACACATGTACACAATTTACGGTTTCCGTAATCGGACAATTTAAGCACCATTTTTTGTTGTTATCTTATTGCTCAAGAATTTTACACAACTTTACTTAACCGGTGTAACCGTGGTGGCTGTCGCTGGTGACCAGAGTCGCTCTTAATAGAATATATAGGGAAAGAACTACTCGAATCACCGACTTCTGCGCATGCGTGGTGTTTAACTCGAAGCGGTGCCCCATTGGTTTTAAATCCATATAGTAATAATACACCCCCTTCTCAGTTTTCTGTTTCGTATGCACATCATAACTTGAAAGATACAAATTAACTTGTATTATAAAACTCCAAAATTGATATTTTAATGCATAAGATTTCTAGATTATGTCTAAGATATCTAATAACGAATAAACAACTTGAAAACAATGGCTTTTTATTCAAAGCATATTTACAATAGTGTTATCTCCATAACAATTCTTAAGTCATCTTTTATATTTTAATCACATGATAACAGGTGTGAACAAGGCACAGCTAGATGTCTTAAACTTGGATTAACGTGCAAGTGTAAACAATTACCTGTAAACACCAGGTTATTCTACCGTGACCAACCTTCGTAATCGTATACATGTAATTACAAGTACCACTCAACCAAATTAAGAACGATATTCAACATTGTTTCATCATTCATTTATTTATTTTGCATAGTATTTTTCTTCTCTCACACTCTTTTATTTCAAATATATTTTCTGATTATCTGAATTCAAATTATTACCGATATGCGAACAACCACACATCTACTGTATACAACTTGGGAGGTTTACTTTGGGTATTTTTGTACAAAAGTGGACGACTTTCCTAATACGAGATAATTGTTTTTGTGTTAACATTTAACCAACTAGACTCTATATACATATAGCAGGGACGTGTATAGGAACCAGCAGGCATGAGGGATCGTTCCACCCTTCTTATTCCCAATAAAAACCATAAGACAACAAAACTAACGTCTGGCGGCTTTTTCTTCTTTATTTACCTAATATCTATTTATTTATTTTCAAGGTCAACGTATATGTTTTCACTTATGCCCCAACTATAATTGCTTACAAAGGACACGTTTCAGTTTCACAAAATTAGTCAGAATAGAATACATGTTTGGTATACGGACAAAAAGTCATAGGATAAACGTCACTGGACAGAAAGTCACAAAATATGTAGGAAAAGTCACAAAAATGACTTAGCAAATGAGACCCCATATATACCTTTAAGCTAATAATAACAGGTGGTACCCAAATGCTCACTAAAGCTGTTGTTCAGACACCAGACATTTCTTACAGTGGATAGGAGGTAGAAGGGAATACATGTCATCATTATTGGTGTTTGTTTTGCCATATTTAGCACCTTTAGTTCATTATTAAATGTTCATTATTAGATAATAAGAGAGGAAAAAATCATTTAACTTGTTTATGTAGCAATTATTATATGATAGTTCACTTACTTTTTGTTTTGACAATGATCTGGAGTGAAAGGAAGCCAACCATAATTATGTCATCAGATTTTGTTTTGACAATCATTACATGTAATATGAAGTATACTAAACCAAATGATCATCCAACTTATTTTTATTTTATCTAAATAAGAAAGCTCTCTTTTTAAAAATAAAAATGATATTTTACAATAAATATGATAAAAGGAATAACAATTTTATAATTATTATCAAAATCTCATAGAAAATATAAATTTTGCATATATATTTTCTTAAACTTTACAAAAAGAACAGATACATGTATGTTTTCAAATATATATCAAAAATCTTATTTATTTTCTTACAAACTGTGACTTTTTGTCCTGTGACATTTTGTTCTACTATCATAAAATTCTAATTGTGACTTAATAATAATAATGATTGGTTTTATATAGCGCCTTATCCAGCGTATGCTGCTCAAAGCGCTTTACAATTATCAATGTACATTATTACCCCGGCAGACCTTATATCAATCTAGAACTTTCTCAGCCTCCTAGGAAGCATACAGTGCAAGCTGCCATTACAAGCGCTAGAGCACTAACATTCTAACAATATCTTTCACTGTCTATAGCCAGGTACCCCTTTTACACTTGGGTGGAGTGAGGAAATTCATGTAAAGTACCTTTCTCAAGGACACAACGTCAGCCCTGCCGCGACCAGGACTCGAACCCACGACCTTTCGGTCGAGAGTCTGACGGCCTAACCACTAGGCCACCGACGCCGACTTGGTCCTTCTTTTTTTTTTTTTTTTTCTTTTTTCTTTTTTCTTTTTTTTTTTTTTATAAAATTGTGACATTTTGTCCTACTTTCATAAAATTTGCCCATGGTCATATTGGCCGTGACTTTTTGTAATTTGTAAAGTTGTAAATGGTTTGAAAGGTTCATAATTTCAGCACAATGTATATATTAATTATGACTTTAAAAGTTGAAATATTTTCATGATCCTGGTTCTAATTAGGAACATTTATTTGAATCATTTTTCATACATCATAAAATTACAATTTTCTTATATCAAATTCATGACAAGGAACTACGTAAAAATGAGCAGTACTTTGAGTGAATCTCACTCTTTACAGTCAGTCAATAATATGATAGGTACATGTATGTACACTGTTTAATATCATCATAAAAGCTGCCGTCTTTTGGATCGTCTTTTGTCTCGCGTCTCGGAAGATCTACCGAAGCAGACCCGAGAATAAAATATTTTGGAGTTGGTGGCATGACAGCAAAGGAGCCAAATCAAACCTGCCTGCAAAATCTGCTTCAGTATTCCCCTGATCGAGTTTTCGTTCACAAATCATTTGTTTTCAATCTTATGGCCCGAAATATATGTATAAAATTAGCATATCTTTTAAAAAAAATAGCCAAAGTAGAAATGTTATTGAAGAAAATAAAAATATATCCTATTGCAATTGGTTTACTAAATATTTCCAAGAGCATGTCTACAGCGATCAATACCATAATTCAAGCGTTCCATTATCATATCATGAAGTAAACCATTTGTTTCACTATATCGCAAAACACGCACCATAATATAAATATTAGCATTAATTAATTAAAATGTGATACAATTACATTTAAAGAGCATCAATGCACTTTGTTACGTAGGACTTATATCTTATTGTATACAATTTCATAAATAACATATATACAGTAAGGCGTAGTGCAGGAGTGCAGATGATACAATAATCACAATCAGTATTTTACAGACACTTAGGATGGGTTTTGAAAGGGAGGGTTGACAGAAATATAATTCACAATCTTATCTAAAATATAGCTGACAAGCCAATAAAAAGAATTTCATGAACACGAAAATTCGCTTTCGGTTGAATTTTTTTTTGGAGGGGGGAGGTTGTTAAGTTCCGACTTTTCTGAAATGAAAAAAAAAAAAAATGAATTCTATTATGCATTACGACATGAGTATTTGACTGCTCAGCGACAAAAAGTGGGAGGATTGGGGAACCAGCCTGTCAAGAAACATTTTCAATTTAAATTAAAAGTATAATTTGCAAAATATGCTTGGAGAAAAGGAAGAACATCCCCTAGGTACATGTATACGGACGGAAAGTCACAAGACAAAAAGTCACAGGACAAAAAGTAACAAAATCGGTTGGACAAAAAGTCGCAGGACAAAAAGTCACAATGATGATTTTTGATCAGAGGCGGTTTTCCTTTTTTAAAAAAGTAGGGACATTTATGGTTATTATTCTTGGTGCGAAAATGTCTTGGACATTAAATCCCTTATCAGCCATAATACTATCATATGGATCACAATTGTTGAGCAAAGACCTGTCTGTCGCTTGCACTACCTCCATATGCACTTGACACAAAAGAAACCAGTCCACCTGGGCCGGGATTCATAAAGATTCTAAGAAAATTCTTAGATCTCATACTTAAGTAGTAAAAAAATTCTTAGCTAAGAAAAATACTTAAGTATTAATTCATAAAAATGTTAAGCATAATTCTTAACTAAGTTTCAATCTTAGAAAAATGAAACACTTAAGTAGAAATTCTATGGCAACGCGAACGATTTCCCGGAATTTTTACCGCACTCTCCAGCAAAAGAGGTAAAAAGTTGAGGATAGTGATGTCAACAACAACATCATGGAATCCAAGCAGACGAAAAGAAAGCCTAATTGGAATGCTGATGAAACGCTTGCCTTGGCTTCGTTAGTAGAAGAGAACAAGCATATCCTGAGGGGGAAATTAGGGCCCACTTTAACCTCCGAGATGAAGCACCGCACTTGGCAAAGTATTGCCGAAAGACTAGCCGCGATGGGGGTGGGTCCAGCTAGGACAGCGGTGGAAGTGGAGAAGAAGTGGCACAACGTCTTCTCCAAATCTAAATCTGAAATCTCAGATCACAGAAGAGTTGTGACTGGGACAGGTTGGTTATTATTGATAGAACTTAGATACTTAAACTGTCTATATATATAAATATGTGCGTGTGTACATGCACACTTGTTGAACTTGCGTAAAGCTTTATTTAAATCTGTCAACATTGGTATATACCAAAGAAAAGCGGTCTTCTTATGCATCGAATTTGACTATAAATATCATTATGAAGTAGGTAAAGCACTTAGCAAACTGTTGCCTTATGACTTGACTACTTCCGTGCTTGTCTGAATATTGTTTACGTTTCCAAGGTGAGAAAAGGGGGATAACTCCAATGAAAATATTTTGAGGTGCCCCACAGGATATCAACATTACTATAAATGTACTAATCTTTAACAGTTTGGAACAATATTTACTACATGTATTTTCACTCACAGTAATTTACTATGGCATCTAGGAATATTCTTTATAGTATATGAATATATTTTAGGCGGGGGCCCACCACCAAAACCTCTCAGCGCAGTTGCCACAACAGTGTGTGGTGTGGTAGGAGAGGATAATGCTTGCCTCAGTGGGATTGATGGTGGGATTGACTCCTCTCTCTTGCAGATATTAAACATTGGAGAAGGGAGTCAACCAGTGTGAGTAAATACAAGAAAATTTGTCTACATATTCACTTATATTGTATTGTATGTAGTTATCTGTCATAATTCATCATCATCATTAATTATTATATGTACATGAATGCAGTGATTCATGCACTGCAAGGATAGATGAAATTACTTGAAATCTGTCATGATAGAATTGTTCTTTGTATCTTTGTAATTCCATTTATATGAATGGATTATTATTATTATCTTTTTATTAACATCTAAATAATTATAATAAAAAACAATTATTAAAATAATCATTAAATTCATCATATAATCAACCTCAGTCATGTTGTGTATATTCAAATGTTAGAATTTGGGGTAAATTAGCTTCAATTTTTTCAATGACAGAATTGTCTTTTCTGTATTAATTCGATTTGTATAGAATATGAACATCAACATAAAAAAGAATAACATTCATTGTAATAAACATTCAATGCAATCATATAATTTAATAATTCAAAAGAGCTGCAGAAGATATAGAAAGGAGAATACTAAGTAAGCATTTAATTAATCTCTTTTCATCACAGGGGAATCAATGTCTTTGAGGGACCTCCTGGTATGGATCCCCTCATTCTCAACTCTAGCCCTCTAGTCGCCGCATCTGTACAAGAGCCTTCACTACCATTAACATCCATGACTACAAGTTTGCAGGCCTCTGAAAATAGAAGCAGTCAGCCTGATTTGAAAAGGAGAATCGAGGAGCTAATTTGCAGGAAGTTGGAACTGGAAGTCCAGTATATGGAATTAAAGATAAAAAAAACTAAAGCAAGAGGAATGAATTTTATTAGCTCACCTGAGCCGAAGGCTCAAGTGAGCTTTTCTGATCAAAATTTGTCCGTTGTATGTCGTCGTCGTAAACTTTTCACATTTTTCATCTTCCTCTCAAGAACCACTGGGCCAATTTCAACCAAACTTGCCACAAAGCATTCTTAGGTGAAGGGCTTTCAGGTTTGTTCAAATGAAGGGCCATGTCCCTTTCAAAGGGGAGACAATCACAAAAATGCAAAAATAGAGTGGGGTCATTTAAAAATCTTCTCAAGAACCATTGGGTCAGAAAAGCTGAAATTTTCATGAAAGCTTCCTGACATAGTGCAGATTTAAGTTTGTTCAAATCATGGCCCCCAGGGATTGGATGGGGCCACAATAAGGGATCAAAGTTTTACATACTAATATGTAGGATAAATCTTTAAAAATCTTCTCAAGAACCACTGAACTAGAAAAGCTGAGATTTACATGAAAGCTTCCTGACATAATGCAATGTGGCCCCTGGGCCTCTTGTTTATATTTAAAAGCATTTTAATTGATGTACTATATGTACATGTTCTTATCTCATCTGAGTGAAAGGTTCAAGTGACCTTTTAAATCTGATCAAACTCTGTCCATTGTCTGTTGGCACACAGTTGGGCCACATGAATAGATCATTTTTTTTATACATGGGAAATATTTTGTAAATCTTTTCAAGAACAACAAGGCCATGGTTAGTAATATTAACAAGCAAGCAATCTATTGTAGTGCAGAATCATATAACAGCTGTAGGACCATCAAGGAACCTGGTTTTAAGGGTGGGCTAGAATCTATGATAAAATTTTACATAGAACATGGATATATTATAAACAAAGAATTTTTTTTTTAAATCCTCTCCAGCAAGATCATTAAATTCAGTTGTCACCCTCTGGGGCTATAGGTATAAACTCTAATTTACCATACCATTTGTAATACCATTGATTATTAACTACATGTTTTCTTTCTTTCACATTAAATAGACATGTAAATATGATGCCGTAACTGATAAAACATTTAGATTTCATACTATTATTGTATATGATATCTGAAAGACATAGAAATTCAGTATACTTTACCAGACATTGTTGTGTTTGTCATAATAGATATTAATAATTAATAAGTTAAGTTTTTTATGTTTCATATTTCAACATTAATAAGTAGATACTCAATAGATGAAATTAATGATATGTGTGTTAAAATTTTCACTTTCCATATAAAGTAGTTGTTGGCTTTTAACTTTTCACATTTTCATTTTCCTTACTAGAATGACTAGGCCAATTTCAACCAAAATTGGCACAATACATCCTTGGGCATTTTCCCCCTCAAGAACCCCATAGCTAAATTGCATGGTCAAAATGTAATACATTTGTAAGACAGTGTGGTGTTTTCCTAAGTAGATATATTATTTCATTACTATATGAAACATATTATTATTTAAAAAAGCTGTAATTTAAGTAGCTCATAAAGATTATCACATGCCTTTATTTTTAACCTGCTTTAATTTATGTATAATTTGATAATTTGTACATATCTCTAAGTTATTCATAGATTATAGAATCATTATGGTCATTAATCTCATCTATGTACATGTATATAATGTATTTGCTGAATATTCAGATGGTATGCATTTTGTATGATAGTGGATGACTAAGAGTAATGAAAATTTACATCAGTTTGAATGTACATTTAAAATATGAATTATCATGATAAATTAAAATTTAGTAGTTTAAAAATTTATGTGTGGATTTTGGAGTGTTCGATTAGTATTCAACTACAATGTATTTTCATTTTTTTTTTATAATTTCCTTCTGTGGATAAGTGGTCAATATATGGTAATATATGATTATTTGTATATAGATTAATATTTATTAAAGGTTCTGTGTCACACATAGGTATGCTTTGCATTGCATTGATTTGATATTTGTTATTATTTTATGTTTTTTGCATTCTGTTAAGTTTTTGAATATTCATATGAAGTTTATTCAGTCTATGATTTTTAAAGTAATAGTCGAGTAAGATAAATCTATTTATCAATTATATACCATATAGTAAATCAGTAGCCAAATTTGAAGTTCATTTATAATCTATCATTTCTAAGCACTGTTAAAGTAAAGATGTTGATTGTAAATTGTGCTTGGCAAATGAGTTTTTGTTGTTGATTTTTTATCTTTTATATATGTATGTATGTATGTATGTATGTATGTATGTGTGTGTGTATGTTTGTTTGTAAATGTTATATATATGTTCAGAGCTGGAAAAAATATAAATTAACTCATGTGTTAAACATTGATTGGTGTTGTTGTTTAATGTATACCACCACAACCCACACAAGCATCATTACATCATTATTTAGATTCAAATTGGTTAAAATGGTATACCCCAAGGTCATAATGAGGTTTAAAAATTTATAGGGAAGTACATGTATATCTCATCATTTTCATTATTTTGTACTTTAATGATCCACTCTTCAACTTCTAGTTACATACATGCAGTCAATACATACACAACTCCCAATGCAACTCAAAAGTGAGTCTCTGCAAACTGTTGTCGGTATCTCAGACCATCATTGCCATTGTTGTTAAATATGTGTGGTACATGTACATTAACTTGTTGATCTTCACCATCATCTTCATGATCTTGTGGGCATGGAATGCATCGATCTTTGCAAATGTTATGCAAAATGGCACAGGACAAAATAACCTGACATGCCTTCTCAGGTGACAAGCGGATTTCACCATGTAGTACATGAAATCGCCTCTTCAGTTGTCCATACCCCTTTCCACCACAGATCTTGTTTTCTTGTGAGCTCTATAAATCAGTATGGTAAAATCTGATTGGTTTGCTTATTTAAAAAAATTGGTTGTTGTACACATAATAAATCACATGAATACAACAATCAAGTTATATATGTTAATATTGATATCATTATGTGTAGAGAGAGAAGGGGGGGGGGCATGTTTTAAGTATGACCAATTGTTATTTGAGAAGCATAATATCTTGGATGCGAATTACAAAAAAAAATCATTCAGAAGACTTCTATAGTAAATCCCCATTGTAGGCATTAATTGTTAATATTAAATTAAAAAAAAAAAAAAAAAAAAAAAAAAAACAACACTGCCGGGAATGACAAAACTTTCATAAAAGCATGTTTCATATGAATTATTGTAGTAAAAAAAATCTTCCACCCGCCCCAATAGTCAATGCTCATCTATTTTCAAATTGTTAAAAAAGAAGAAGAAAAGAAAAGAAAATTCCCCACATCTCGTTATGCTATATGTTTATATGTTTATATCGAAATAATTTCTAAGTTTGAATTTTATGTTTAAAAAAATATTGGTTATCAATATATATTCTGGTACTGTGTTACCTGAGTATGTGATAGTCAGGTGCATGTGACATGTACCACCCTCCCCCTTTTATTTACAAAATAATTAATAATGTACCCTTTATTTACATGTCAGTGAAATAAAACAATCAAAGTAGATATATATTTTATTATTTTATAGATTACATGCAAGAAAAGGAATTTAAATTCTAAGAATTGCAATAATCAAAAAGAGCCAATTAAGCTGAAATTGCACAGTCTAAAGAATTGACAGCTGTTTACATCACATTTATGTGACATTATATTCTGAATTTGACGTTACCTAACTAATATTATCCATATCCATGATGCAGTGTCTGTATTTGATTTCAATTCATGAAAGTGCCAGTATATATATTTTATAATTTATATGTTGAAACACTTTTACATACTTATTTTGTCAATCTCACAAGTCCCCCCCCCCCCCCCCATTTTTTAAACAATACATGCAAGAAAGAGGAGAAAATTTACAATAAATGTAAATTGGAATAATAATACTAATACTACTAATAGTAATAAAACCAAATATTGAAGTGGTTTTTATTTAGTTTCATGTTTACACCCCTCCATTTGGAAACTGTTGGATCCACCCGATTGTTTCTCAAATAGGGGGCGCTAAGTTTCGAACTAATTTTACACCAATCAGAATTTGTTTATACCAAGAGGGAAATATGGATGTGAGAAAAGCAAAGACTCGTTTATCATGTTTATTTAGAATATTTAAAGGTGTGCATGTGTCTTGTGTATGAAAGAAGATTTTAAATCTTTACCTGTTGTAATTTAACTGCGATGGTTGGTTTGGTCTCAGAAAAGGAGTCAATAACCAACGTTTGGAGGGATATCCGCTGTCGCCAAGCAAATGTGTGTGAATGGGGATGTGATTATTTTCGAACAGGACTCTCAAACCACTTTCGTTAAGGATTCGGGAATCGTGAGTGGAGCCTGGCCATTTAGCAACAACATCAATGATTCTATATTTTGCATCAAAAACAACTTGTGTGTTAATACTGTGGTAGTTATGTCTATTGACGTATTCATTTTCATATTCGTGTGGTGCAATTATTTGAATGTGGGTACCATCGATGGCGCCTACTATCCCTGGGAAGCCCGCGATTGCGTGAAAAGACTCTTGGTTTCTTCTAATCTCTGCTGCGCTAGATGGAAATTGTACAAACCGACTGATCATAAGAGGGGAGGTAAGGCTTGCCAGTGTTACGGTAATGGCCCGTGAGACAGTTGGCTGAGAAACACCCATGTCATCGCCGTTGCACAGCTGCATTTTGCCCGTAGCTAGAAACCTCAAAGTAAGAAGAACTTTCTGAAGAGAGGATAATGCCATATTACGCCGAGAGCCACTAGATATTTGATCACGAATAAGTGATTCCACAAAAAGGATTCCACCTGAATCAAGCCGAAAACGTTCGATAAGTTCACGATCACTGTACTGCTGTAAACAGTCTTTTCTCTCTCTAAAATTCCTTCTGTGAACTATGTTGGCAGCCATTTTATTTGTGAACTTAAGAAATTCTGAAAACTTAAGTCTGCTACAGACTACACTTACTTTTAAGAATTTTCTAAGAATTAAGTTGTTTTATGAATAAAACTTAAGATAAATACTCATTCTTAGCGTTACTTAAGTTTTATTTATTGATTTAAGAAATTTCTTATACTTAAGCATAACTTAAACATCTTTATGAATCCCGGCCCAGGTGTTGCACCAAGAACTTTGGACGTATTACAATTTTTATAAAAAGAAAAAGTTAACTGTTGTATTTCGAATTTGTTGGTTTTTTGATAGGACATTCTGTCCCGTCGATTATAACTCTAGTTTTAGGGTACGACCTTTTAAATCCAGATGGGGTAAAATGGCGAACTAGTTCTTGTATGGGCTAGATATTAACTTGTCGCCATTGATAAGAAATTAATCCACGTAATTATGATATTTTGAACTACTGTCTCCGATATGCCAAACATGCGCGATAGCGCAAAATTTGTGGTATTTCTTCTTAATTTTATCAGCGAAAGAAAACAAATTATTTGGAATCCAACTTTACAACCTGGTTATGCATGTAAATTCGGTAATATGCCACAGGACCAAAAGTGTATAAAACAAAATAAAACCTCTTAATATCCTCTAAACCAGTGTAATAATGTACACCAGCAGGATCATTGTCAAAATATTCTATAAAGAACATGGGTAGTTTAGTTGTTTGAGTTTCAGGAGGGGGGACTAGAGTCGTACTTCAGAATGACCGTTTCATATTTTGTCAGAACTTACTAGTGTATGGTCTGTAAAAGTTGTAAAAGGTGCAAATAGGTGGCGGTTTGATTTGAACTAGACAATCTAAGTGTAGTTTCAGAATTCGGGAGGGAAAA